>NC_054874.1:21054314-21355165 GCF_018320785.1 Cheilinus undulatus | reverse complement strand
TAAAAACACTGTTGTATCTTCACATGAATGAGAGCGATCAAGAACATGACAGCTTATTAGAATTTAGAAAATATTATTTACATTTTTAAACCCACATGTTTCAAGTTTCTAGATTTACAGCTCCAAAAATACTAGGAAAAATCAGGTAGACTTTACACAGTAAGAAAACAGTCACGTTTCTTGAACAGCCATTTCAGGGACTGTAAAGCCTCTTGAACTTTGCAATTGTTCTGGGTCATGATCCCAGCATGCTTTGTGTAATACACAATGAACAATGGAGGACTCTTGCACAAACCACAAGCCAAACGACACTAAATGAGCCTGTCCTTCAGATCAGATTTCAGTAAAGAAAAGAAAGTTCATCTCATTGAGAAAGCTGCAGTGAGTCAGTCTTCTCCAACACCAACAATAAAGCACGTTAAACTAGTCCTCAGATCTTTACATGGGATTTTTGTGAGTTAAAGGATGGATTTTAGTATAACTCTGGGTTTATAAAGCACTAAATGGACTTGGTTCAAAGTACTTATTTGATCTTTAAGTTCCTCATGAGGCATCCACTCCTCAGGTCCACTGAGACAACTTAACTGTTCCCAGAACCAGAACCAAGCAGAGGAAGGCAGCTTTGACTACCAGAGAACTTGAGGCTTAGCTAATATAATGATAATAATAAAAAATAACCATCATCATCATTTTTTTCATTGATCAAATGTGTTCAGTGACTTTGCAAGTAATTAGCCCCCCCCCCCCCCCCATTGTCATTTTCTTTATTTCTTTCTGTCTTTTATTTATTAGATCTAATTTTAATGTTTCACTTCTGTCTTTTAACTCTTAGAAATACTCTGAAAAGCAGTTTAATTGGCTGGGAAAAATCATAGAAAAGTTCATTTTGAGAGCAAAGCTGTATAATTTATGCCGTGCCTGTTATCAGAACAAAAAAAAAAAAAAGGAACACCAGGAAAGCTGTAGTTAGTAAAATCCTAACAAATGAATCCTTGTTAATGTCTGCCTCTGCTAACTTCATTCCTAACAACACATGTATGATTGCTGCTGTATAAATAAACTCGCCTTGCCTTCTCCTGCTGACATCTGAGCAAAAACAGCAAAAATCAAGACATTTATAGAAATGTATAATGTGAGTATAATATTTACCTTTCAAATGAATTTGATTTTTTTGTTTTATTTTTTATTTTTTTGCAAAAATGCTAAGTTTTGGTTACATTTAAATTAGTTGTAGTTTTTCCAGCAATATGGGAAACCTGTTTCAGGTTAGACCCCCAGGTCAAACCTTAGTTAAAATTTTTATTTTAACTAATTCAATTTTGATGTTTGTATACGAGACCTAAAATTACCATTGAAATCTTAATTCCTAATTTTATTTTAATTTAGTCAGTTTTGTAAGCTGAGAATTATGTTTTAATTAGTTTTTCAACCTTATTGTTTTTTGTTTAAGTTAGCTTAAATGATTTTTACATTTTAATTGTAGTTACATAGTCAATTTTAGTTAACTATCATAACCTTGCTGGTCAGCACAGGTTAATGTTTTCTTTTTTTTTTTTGCAGGGAACTTCCATTGTTTGATCATTAAAATAAAACCTAAGTCCAGTAGACAGACGTATATCACCACACATCTCCAACAGCTCCTTATTCTTTCTACTCTTTCTGCACCTGGATAGTTTCTGCCTGCAGCACCAAAGGACTCCGAGAGTGACGACTGTCTCGCCCTAGCAGCACCTGTCTCTCTGCTCTCCTGCTCTCTGGATCACTTCATCATATTCTGTTTATGGTTAAATCTCAGATGTTTAACTATCTTAATAATTAACGGTCTTCTCACACACATCACTTGCCGCGTCGTTGCTGTTTATGGAGCTGAAATATGTCCACATATGACTGCGTTTAAGCGAGCAGCAGCACGTTGTGACCAGTGACACTCTTATAGAGCCGTATTACACATGTGACTTACAGGCGGAAGAAGTAGTTCTTACCAACTGGGAACCATAACAACAAGTTTGTGATAGTATTTTTACTTTCCACTGTATTCCTGTAAATGGTAAATTATACATTTGTCCACATTTATTAAAATATTGATATTTTTGTATGAGAATCAATTCTATAACATAAGTCTCCGGTGTCGGAGGGATCGATATTTCAGTATTGATCCGCACATCACTAGTGAATGGTATTAGATGCATTACCTTTCACCATGTGTCTGTACACAAAAACCTATACTCTTGAGGCCCAAACATAATCGGGCGGAACGTACGCGGAATGCACTCCACGGAGGTCCGCACAGACTCAAAGCGAATCCGCAAGGCCTGTGCTCGCAAAGCTCAAATTTTACGACCTCGCGTACTCTGCTCCGCGTACTGGTGTCACACAAAACACTGCTCGGCATGTATTTTTCGCATAAACCCATTAAATGTGACACCGACCTGCATAGTGAGAACTCTAAGAGCGACTGCCGTCCTCTGTGCAGCGTTGACGGGTGAGCAGTAACTCCCAGAGTGGAGAAGGAGTGGGGCTTGGCACCCAACTAGATCATCAAACTTTTCACATGTCATTCAGAAGTATTAAAAATGTTTTTCCATGTCAATACTTCACATGTCCTTCACCAACATGGCATACTCCCTTTCCTTGTCTCTTGTGGCATTTAATGAATGTACATGCCACCGTCTCTTAATTTCATTGCTTTGCAAAGCCAGCAGGCAGAGCAGCTCCTCTTCCTCATCGTCAGCGTAGGACGCTATGACAGAAAAATGTAAACAATGTGCAAGGATTGTGGGAAATGTAGCATTTCATGGAAATTTCACAGGGAACTACTACGTGGCAGTGCGCTCGACTGAGGAAGCTCTGATGACTGCAGACATTCAGTGCGGAGTCTGCTCCGCTCACAGTACGCTCGAGTATGTTCAGGCCTTTACACACAATCACATGCAGGGAAGGGTGTGCTACATAGCGTTGGGTAGCGTTACTTTTGTAACTAACATATTAGATTACTGTGTTACATACTGAGAAAAGTAATTTGTTATGTTACTGCAGTACGAACTTCTAAAACTAACGTGTTGGAGTACTTTTACGTTACTAAATATTAAAACCCTTTAGCCACTTGTTCCACTCGGCGGTTATAGAAACGACAGATAACGATAGACATCTGCATTTGAATGTGCAGACTCTAATGCCGATGTACAGCAGAAGTTCCAGCCCATAATCTGTATCTCTTAGCAGAGGCAGACAGAATCACTCGAATGCTGTGCGTAAAACAGCGCGTAATTAAAACGGCTGCACAGCTGATTCAATGAAAGCAAACGGAGCTTTTAAACTTACGTTTCACAGTGATGCTGTTCTTGTCCCTTTTATCCAAAAATCCAACAAAATGGGGATAATTCCACAGTGTCATGCTGCTCTCTCTGTCATCTCGCTGGCTCAACAAGCTAACAATGCTCACGTAATGGCACAGAATGTTTACCTTCTGCTGGCACCGGGCTGACAACGTGACTACAGGAAGAGAGAAGGACAAACAGAGCAGATGCTTCAAGGAGCTTCCTTTTTTTTCTTTCTCTCTTTTTGAATCCACAAAAGATATTGGAAATTTGGGATATTTCTTTTAGTAACGGATTACTTTTATGAAAATGTAACTAATAACGGCATTACTTGAATTGTAAAACTAACACGTTACGTTAGTCGTTACAACAAAAAGGTAATCTGCATACTCCAACAGATTACTTTATAATGCGTTACCCCCAACACTGGTGCTACCACATCTGTAACAATAAGAGTGCAACAGTAAAATCCTAGCAAATTGAACACACATATACCTTGTAATTCTCTCCCTTGACTAGTCATGTGACAAGCAGCCAGGTGTGTTGAGGCATGTAGCCTGCCAAAAGAAGAAGAAGTATGTGACATCGCCCCATTCTCTCCACTGTTGACAAGACACTGTAATACAGCTATGTTTTGATATATCTTAGTATGTGGATATTTTTGTGTTTAAGTGCCGAGCCCAGACAACAAACCTGTGCTCAGAGAAAAGATGGATAACCATCCCATAATGGAGCCTAAAAGCTTTCCTCTGATTTATTGCAGCAGTTGGAGGCAAAGAAACTTTTTAGGCTGCCATCAGGAAGTAATGATCTTAATAATGATGTATGCTGCTGCCTTTAAGGGTACCTTCTGCTACATCTGATCAAATCACATAAATTGCGAATGAAATTAGCACACACTTTTGCCTCAGGTCTGTAAGTTGATTATCACAACAGTGTATTAAACATGCTGCTGCTCTGAGGATGTTTTGTTTGGATGGTTCACAGAAAAGTGTTTTTAAAGTTTTGGTTTAACAATTAAAAAATGTCCAGTAGGTCGATTTACAACATCAACCACCATTTTTTTTTTTTAATTACAGTTAGGGGGCCTACCACTGAGAATGAATTCTCAGAAAGTATTATTGGTTTGCTTATGTCACAGTTTTTGTATATGGGAATAATTTGGTTGACTGGGCCGCTTTTAAATCCTCATTTTGTCACAAACATGCTTTTAATTGAAACTTTGATAGATTATCAATCCACTGCACCTTGTGGGGTAAGTGAAACTGTGTGGGTGCTGTGTGTTCTTTCCTCCATTCTTTCTCGTTATTTAATCCAAATTAAAAGCCAAACTGGAACCAAATGAACAGCAGTTTGGGAAACAAACAACCAGCTCTACTGAGCTGAGCCAACTCATCTGGATCTTTTAAGAGACAGATTTCTTGTCACAACAGTTCAGACTGGGCATTGGTGAGGCGGACATCAGCAGAGGAAACACTGGTAAGATTAGAGTTTAATGTGCTAAACCATGACAGAACAGTAATGGACCAAACCAGACCGTCTTGTGGAAATGGACCATACACAAGTGGCCTGTCAGGGCTTTAGTTGGAGGCTTTTTCAACCCCTGCCTACTGCCGTTTCTCTGTGTCTTTTAAAACAAATATTTCACTACTTTCGAAACACAAAAGCAGCTTAAGAGAAGCTTAACTACTTTTGTACTTTAAAGATCACCTATTATGCAAAATACACCTTTCCAGGCTTTTCTAGCAGAATATGTGCCCTTGGCCTGTCCATAACCCCCACAAGAATCAGACCCCCCCACCACCACCTTTCAGAAAATATGTGCTGAAACAAGCCATGCTCAGATTTTTCCCCTCATGATGTCATGTGGAGAGTTCGCACTGCCCCCAGCTTCAGTTGGCCCTCCCCGCTTGGAAGATAGTTCTACCCTCCTCTGCTGATATTATGTTGGCTACTAAAACTACTGAACCCAGAATCGAGGAAGTCAAGTTAGCCCTTTTGAATGTTCGATCATTATCTAATAAGACTTTTATTTTAAATGATTTTCTTCTTTCAGAAAATTTAGACTTTATGTTTCTCACTGAGACTTGGTCCAAATTAGGTGAACATGGTCTTTTTCTAGAAACATGCCCCCCTGATTATGATCTTATAAGCTCACCAAGGCCTCATGGTAGGGGTGGTGGGCTTGGTGTTGTCTTTAAAAATCATTTAACTGTAAACCATTACCATCTAATATTTTCTCCTCTGAGGTTCTTGTATTCAAAATATCATGCATCCATCCTTTCACTTGTGTCATCCTTTATCGGCCTCCCAAATCAAACAGTTTCTATCTGAGTTGTCTGAGTTTTTAGCCTTTGTCGTACTTAGTCATGACAAAGTCTTGATTGTTGGAGATTTTAACATTCATGGTGATGAAAAATCTGACAGGTTTGCATCAGAATTTTTAAATATCATGGAGTCCTTTAATTTTACACAACATGTGTCCACATAAATGTGGCCATATTCTGGATTTAGCTTTTACCTTGGGGTTAGTTTACATTCATTGGTTTTAAGAGACATTTTTATCTCAGATCATCTCTGTTTAATCTTTAACTCTGAATTCTGTTAACAATACTCAACAGAGGAAAATTTGCTCTTGCATCTTTGATGACAAATGACAAAATATGTTCTTAATGCCAAAGAAAGACAAGACAATCCAAAAGAAAAAGGAAGAATAAAAAATAGAATGATTCTCTGTTATCTCTCAACCATCTCAGTTCTACATCAACATTTTTCAGTTGAAGTATCTTTTGAAATTCAGGCCTCTGTGAAGTCAAACTTAGACTTAAGATCAACCCAGGGAGTGATTTATGCAAATAACACAGAAAAACATGGAAAAGCAAGCAATCGTATTTTCTATTGATGCTTTTTGTCCATCCATCCATTTTCTATACTGCTTAACCCATTGGGAGTTGCAGGGGGATGAAGCCTGTCCCAGCTAGCATTGGGTGGGAGGAAGGGTACACCCTGGACGGGTTGATGCTTTTTGTGGGATTCTTAAATTAAGCAACTTGGGTTTGTTATTGAGTCTTGAAACAAGATCTATTTAGATAAGACTGTGGGATTGAGACAAATTGAGACAAAAAAGATATGATCATGCTTGATTTAAGATAATACTTTAAAGTTACACACTAAAAGTAAGAAATTAACTTTTAAAACAAGAAAAATTATCTAACACTTCTTAATCCAAGTTTTTAAATCTTGGTAAGCATCAAATAATTTGCAGTGTTGTAAATAGGCCATGGGTTGTTTTTTTTCAATTGACTGCAAGTTTCTCTTCATGTCCAGGTATTTGTGATCGCACACTGAAACCAAACACTGTAAATGTGGACATTTAATTAGAGAAAATACAGTACATATTTTTGCACAGACAATCAGCTGCTTAAGTCTCAGATTGCATCTTGCTGATTGATGACCAGCTGGTATCTTCATCACAAACTTACATTGCATCACATGAGGCTGCGAAGTGAAGGAAATCTCATGTCTCTTAAAACATCAGTCCCCTGCTTTGATTCAGTCTCTGTATGAGTCTCTGGTGGGAGAGGCGAAGACCCAAGGAAAAGACTTAAGTCAGAGCCTCTGGACACATTTTAAGAAAAGCTCTGCCTCTCCCTCTGCACTGACTCGAGCTAATGTGTCAGTCACCTGAACCAGCAAGTGTTGCGTGAGCTTGCGGTAGAAGGGATGCTTGATTTATTTTGTCCTTGCCCCTGTTTACAGGATTTACAGTTACGTAAGTGACAAGACTATTACTCTGCAGTAAAGATAATATGATTCTTAAGTTAGAAGCAGTAAGGTGTTACACTTCTGTGCTGCAGGCAAATTTAATATGATTACAGTAACTTACGGTACTTTGTGCTGCATAACACTCAACACTGCATGTGTTTGCCTTTTTCAACATCTGTTCTAACTACGGCAATCATAGACAGAGATGGCTGAAGTCACCAGTTAACATGGTCACTCTTTAAAATGTTAAAAATTGACTAGGAGCAGCAAAACATTTCACAGAAATGAGTATGGTATCATCCAAAGTGTTCAAATGAATGTCGACTTCTTAACTACATGCCTCTGTCACTATCTTCTTTGTGAAAATGTATAAATTGATATGATTGTTATCTTTTAAATGTTCTTTTTTTCCTTTATAATTTTATCTCATTTTGAAGGTTATTTAAACATGAATACACAAAATCTTTTAAAATATTTATACTTCTATTGATCTAAAAACAGCAGATGTACTCACAGAGGTGTCAACAAGAGCAATCTAAAACACACAGAAACATGCAGCAGAACAATAACAGCTGCAGGATTAAGTCACATGTAAAATTACTACAGGACCAAAGGACAAGCAGTAAAATCAAAATTAATGAGCTTTGTGTAGAGAGAAACAGCTTGGCTAAATAACTAAATAACCACGCAGACACCTGGGCAGAATGAGGGGCATCTATCCTTCCAAATTTCTACCTATTTATCCTTTCAGAGCTGCACAAATAGGGCCATAAAACTGAAATGCACCCATAAGGCCTCCATTACAGAAATATGCCAAATAAACAATAATGGGAAAACACAGGATGAGGAATAAAATCAATTTTCCGTATTACAATGTGCTAACATCACTCTTGATCAGCTAATGAATAAGTTCATCTCTCCATCTGTTTTTTGAGTGTCTCTGGCTGCTGCTATGATGCCAGTTTACATCTGACTGACTGATGAGAAGAGTCATCCCACAGCACGGCTCGTCTTAGGTGAAGTGATGAGGGCCTAAGGTGAAATTCATCAAGGGAATTATCTAACTGGGACAAACTCTGAGTTCTCCAGCAATTGATGGGAAATCATTTTGTCTCTTTGACCTTTTCTTAATCTGCAGTTCTAACACAGTTTGGTATTTGTGTCCACAGTAATGGGAACATGGTGCTGTATTAGGGCTGAATTAGCTGCTGAGGGGGAAAAAGTGTAGGATCACGCCAAATTAACTTCAGCCCATTACTTCTCAAGGTGCTAAATGCTTTGTTACACCTTTTCATTAACCTTTGACTTTATTACAGGTAAAAAACTATGGCTGGGGTGGGGGGTGGAGGGGGGTTACCATCCACTCTGAGATGTTCCCAGGCCAGATGACATTATCCTTCCCCCGAATCCTGGGTCTGACCCGGGGTCTCCTCCCAGAAGACCTCCACAAGGAGGTGACCAGGAGGCGTCCTGATCAGATGCCTGAACCACATCAGTTGGCTCCCTAAGAGATGAAGTGCCTCTACTTTGAGGTCCTTCTGGATGTCCAAGCTCCTCACCATATCACTAAGGATGAGCCCAAACAACCTGAGGAATATCATTTAGACTGCCTGAACCCGTGATCTCATTGCTCCCGTCATTACCCAAAGTTCATGACGATAGGCGAGAGTTGGAACATAGATAGACCAGAAAATTACGAGCTTTTCCTTGAAGCTCATCGCCCTCTTCACCAGTCCGGTACAACATCCTGAGGATTGGAGTCACCTTGTCTGGAAGAGGGATACCAGCTCCCCCCTGGGTCTGAGACGGACTCTGGGGGGAGCTGGTGGCTAGGCTTCTCTCCATGGGGCCTAGGCGGGCCTAGCCCACAGGTTACACGGAGCAGTCACCCTGTGAACCCACTATCTGCAGGGTTGTTCACAGGGGTTAGGTGCACTGCAAGTCGCACAGCAGGTGAAGGTGGAGACCCAGAACCTAACCTCTCTGGCTGCGAACCTGAGCTGGTTGGGAGGTGGAGCATTACTGGCTAGATGTAATTGGGCTCTCCTCCAACCAAAGTCAAGAAGAAAGGTTAGACACTCTTCTACTCTGGAGTTGACCTGGTCATGAGACAGTGGACCAGCTTTTTACCCTTAGCTTTTTGAGGGAGCATGGAAGTTCACTCATCCATGTCTTTTGTGGACTAAGAGAAGGGTTATGACTGTGTCCTACAGGGGGCAATGTGTGGGGTATTGCAGAAATATGGGGTGCTGGTGGCATGCCATCAGATCCCTGCTTAACCAAAGTAAGGGCTATGTTCACACCCTAGGAACAAAGTCTGAAACATTCCCAGTGTGGTTGGCCTCCGCCAGGGTTGCCTCTTTGTGATTTTTATGGACAGGGGGAGGAGGGTTTTTGGGAGGGTGACCTCAGAATGTCCTCTCTGCTTTTTGCTGACGATGTAGTTCTGTTGGTTCTTCAGCAGGGGACCTTTAGCATGTGCTGAGGCGGTTTGTAGATGAGTACAAAGCAGTTGGGATGACGGTCAGCACCTTGAGGAGGTTATTTGCTTTATCTGCTGGAACACTGGTGTCTTTGACCCAAGTGGAGGAGTTCAAGTATCTTGGGTTCTTGTTTACGAGCAAGGGTAGAATGGACTGGGAGATAGACAGGCGTAAATGTATATACTTGAATAGCGCTGGGAAAGTTTGCCTGGAATTTTTGATGAACTCAGAATTCTCTTATGAAATAGCCTAGAATATTGAATCTTTCTACCATCACATCTAAATCTTTTCTGTTTGATGCAAACAGAAAGTGCCAATTTTCTCATTTTCCAAGACTAATCTAAAATCAAAGCCTGTTTGATATAACCATCAGTGGCCATAGAACTGTCCACTGTGCATGCGGAGTCTGTGTGCCCACTGCATGTAAAATAAACACATTCTGGAGGCTGCTGCTATCCCAAATACCCAGGCGATGCTGGAGGCAGATTCTCATTTACATGATATGAAATGAGTATATTCTGCGTATATTCCTACTGTCAGGGGTATCAGCTCTCCTCGCAGTAGCCACGTACATGGACTGTTAACAGTCGGAATAAGCTGATGATTATTAAATTTTAAAAGGCTTCACCTGCAGGCAGTGCGCATGGTGAGGGGTGTGAGTCACAGGAAGTAAAACGTCAGCTTTGATTTAATGAGGAGTTACAATCTGAGGGCTCTTGCTCATTCTAACACAGTTCTGGATACCGTCACAAATCGTTGATGATACTTAAATAGCACAGTTGCAGGCCACAAGTGCAGTAGAGTTAGTAAAAAAACATGTGTCTCCTCCAGTTCTCACTCAGGTGCTTGTGTGTCAATGGGCTGTAAGAGTGCGTGATGAAATAAAGTATGATTATTTGACTGAGAATTTAACTGATATGCATTGAACAGTGTTTGTGTCACAAAATGGTAAAAGAAGGTTCAATATTTCACCAGCATTAAAAAACTTTCCACTGTTAGAAAAAAAAAAAATAAAAAGGAGATGTGCTCATTTAAAATGTTTATTTTTACAAAGTTTAAAACTGAGGATAAAATAGGTGCTTACAACTAAAACAAGATAAAATAGGCTCTTATGCTAAAAACTAAAATCTTTAAATAAAAATGTTCTTTTGTACAGCTAAAAAATAAGTCAGGTTCAAAGCCGTTAATCAAGAGTCTTTAGGGGTTAAACCATGTTTGGAGAAAGTTCCAGAGTCTCTTCCTTGAAAGGGTTTTACAGAGAGCAGAAGACGAAGGTCTGTGTGCAGCACCGTTCCCTTCTTGGGCCTCTCTCTGTGACCGCCTCGCTGCCGCTCCTCTGATGCTCCGGCATGCTGTAGAGGAGGGGGGTTGGCTCAGTCTCGGCACAGCAAACAATACAAGAACCCACACACACTTCAGGAAAAGTAGGCTCGATCTCTTTCCTTCACTTAGCAGTTATAGGCGTTGTATCCAACCTCATTCGCTTCTCGACGCTCCAGTCCTTTGCACGTCCTCCCCACTTGTACCGGCAGCTGCAGGTTGGCCGTCCACATGAAGACGAAACGGTAGTTGTTAACTGATTTGTGCACTGCGGGACCTGTTTTCAAAAAGTAGCATTTACAGTCAACCAAAACGGCGTTTCTGTGTGGATGAAACACGGATATGACAAAAAAACTTTTGCATAGACTCCTGAATTCGTCTCCGTGTGGATGGCCAACCCTTCTTGTCTTCCTTATGTCTCTTGTCCCTCCACTGCTCTGTCTCCTACTCTGGTCTCTCGTCTTTGCTCCAGTCTGTTCCAGTCTGCCCTCCTGTTTGTCGCACCTGTGTGTCTTTAAAATCAGCCAAGTGTCCTTCTGTCCAATGACAGTGGCGGGTGCACAGTCCAATCAGTCCCAGCTGTGTTTATCAATTGTGTCCAACTAAAAGTCTGTGCTAAAACCAGTAAAACAACTAAAAAACACACATCGATGATTAAAATGGCAAAGAAATCACTTCATTAAAACCACACAAAATCATGCAAATAGAAGTTAGACACAACTTACTTAATACTCTAAAAAGAACAAGACTGGCACTGTGACATATGTGTTTATCAAAATAAAAGAGGGATTTTAAAGATTTCAGTGTGTCGCTGGTGTAATGCAGGTAAGGCTAAGGGATGTCACAGGCTTGGCTGAGGATGTAGATAGACTCAATATGATGTCACTTTATGCGGCCCAGATACAGTATCACTGTAATTTCCCTGCATCCAGCAAGCTAGTCCCTGTAAAAAGTACTGCAACTAAGAAAAAAGTAAAAAGGAAGAAAACGTGTATATATTGAAGACCCCTAATTTTGTGTATAAGGAGTTACAACTGGTTGAAGCCACGGCCAAATTTAATGGGCTGACTGCGCTCTGTTTTATCTGCAGCTTAATCAGGGACTAATTTCTCAAAATTATACTGTGAAGTGATTTAATGTGCTCTGATTGGAATCTAATGGCTGAATATTATCTAACCAGCGTGGCCCATTATTTAATGGCCGGGATGTCCGGAAACATCTGTGTGCTTTAAATGTTTATATCAGCATTGAAGCCAGTTGGTTTTGGTAATATATTCCATGATATTTTCTGTTTGCTCATTAACCGAACATAAAAAATAATTGTGCAGTATTATCATCTTGTTGTTCTGGTAAATTGGGGTGTGCACATGCTGCAGAGGCTCCCTAAAATATTTCTTAATTTTCTGTTTAAAAATATTTTATTTCTTGAACCACAAACCTCCTGTGACACTCAGCCACAGAAGGAAATGGAAATAGAGGGTTTATTAACAGCAGCAGACCTTCAGAAAATCCCCACTCACTGCTTTAACCTGCAAGCGAGGCACAGAAGAGAAAACACTTGGCAGGTTGAGAGAGGTAAAGAGCCAGAGTAAAAGCTAAGTTAACCTAGCAAGGACATTAGCCTGTTCTAACCCCCAACTTATTACTGTCACAGGAAAATAACATGGCACAGGTAAGACTTAGGCTTTATTTGCAAAACAAAATTGAAGGGCAACTGACTAAATTATAAACCGTATTCAGTAAATCATCAGCAAGAATGCGTCTGACTCAGCCAATGATATTTTATTCTTTGAAAACGGCTGTAGATAGTTAAAATAATATCAACAGATTTTCAATATAATCCTCAGAATGCACACAGTTGATGATTCAACTAGACCATGAGACCACACACCTACTGTTTGTAGTAACATGAAGATTTCACACACTCCAGATCTTAGAAACTCACACATCAAACCTATCTCCAGTCTTTGGCAGCCTGTAGTGAAATTTTCAGTTCTAATACACACCCTAATACCTCTAAAATATATTTTCACAAAATGTATCACCACCTCTGGCACTCTAAAGAAACAAATGCTGGATGAAACTGTGAGGTAACAACCCAAACGCTCTTGCTAGATCTAAAAATACCACAACTAAACCCCTATTCTCTACTGTAGCTGCCTGAATCTGGTGCCAAATCATGTTCATGTGTTTGATGCACCCTGCTTTCTGTACTGTTGTGTCTATTACTCTTTTTATTTCTAAATAAGTAGATAACCTCTGTGCCATGATACTTTATAAAATCCTTCCATCCACTTTTAGAAGTGAAATGGTACAAATCTAGCTCAGATCAGAGGACTCCTTCTCCTTGGGAATCGTGAATCCCACTGCTCTACACCAGGCAGCTATTTGAAATAAATGTTTATTTTTAAATCAGTTACTAGTCTCTGGTGAGTGAAATAATAATTTGTGACAAATCAGAACACTCCCATCCAATTTTTTCTTTTTTGGGGGGGGGGCTCTGGCCTAAAATCAGGCTCATCTAAGACACCAAGGAAACAATTCCCTTTATATGATTACCATGAACTAGGGGTTGGCAACTGGCATTCCCTGGCTGAGGGGGGCCTGCTAGCAAGATTTTGCTCTCAAAATTATTTTGATAGTGATGTTAATTTATCTATTTTACCTAACAAAAATGCCATGATAATCAGCTATGGACACAAGACGCACTGCAGACAGGGTAAAGCTCCCAGTAATAAAAAGCAAACTAATATCATAGTAGCAACAGTTATCACCCATATTGTTTCTTCTTTTGCCTACAGAAGATAAAGTGCAAGACGGTTCATTTCTAAAACCCGTACAATATAATTTGGCTACGGAATACATGTACAGTACATACCCAATGTAACAGCTGGCTGTCAGTGCTTCAATGTATTGCTTATGTGCCTCTGTCTGAAACGGAACAGATACTTTGTAGGTACCATGCTAGTCTAAAATGATGTTACTGAAAGTAGAGGTCAGCAACAATGGATGCTGGTGAGAAGCACTCTGAAACTGAGGTTGTGAGCTCTGGCAGTGTGAAAAATATTGACTGTTGACCCAAGCCCTAAGTCAGGATCTGCTGGGTTAGAAGGAGGAAGACATTCATTCTCAAAGTGAAAATGAAACACATGCAGGCTATTAAAACTGGATACTGTGGAGTGGACTAAACGTCAGCTCCATCTGAGATATTTTTCAGCAAGTGATCCAGACCTCTACCAGGCTACAAAAACAGAGAGAGCATAAAATGAGTAACAGAGTCATATATCAGGGCCAGAAGAGTGTCTACTTTCTGTATCCACAGTGAATGTGAGAAGAGTCCTGCTGAGAGTGAGAGTGAGTCAAGCTGCTGGATAAAAGCTGTGGATACTCAGAGCTACACTGTCCTCCCTGTTCTGGACTGTTTTTCTTGATCTACAGCATCCTGGTCAGCCTGGGCCCTCACCAGTTCAAACTCAGAGCTGACAGAACCACGCTTTATTTTTTTTCTCTGCTGCTCTCAACTCAGTTTTCACACACCTTGAAAGTAACAACACCTACGGGTGCTGTCGGTTGAAGAAATTGCTCTGGAGTCTTGAGAATCAGACTGTGACTGCTTATTGACCTTCTTGTTAGAAAAGACCTCAGGCGAATGGATTGGTGGTCACATCTCCTCCACTGAAGTGCTAGACACAAGAGCACCTCAGGGCGTATGCTCAGTCCCTTTATGTTTATGCTGCACCAGTGCAACTGAAACCCCAGACATGAAGGGATCGTGTTCTCTAAAGCAGTGGTTCCCCCCTGGAGTCCTGGCACCCCTAGGGGAAGCACCAGAGATTTCAGGGGGAACCCCTTTGCTCTGATCTTGAAAAAATTAGATTCCAAAATATGAAACAAAAAGAAAAAGAAAATAAATCATGATTAGAAATATTGTACAATAGAGTTATTACGGCATCCCTAAAAGAGAAAAATGTGAGGATCTTTGTGCAAAAAAAGTGAACATTTTGGGGAATAAAGTACATTTCTTTAAATATTACCTTGTATACTTACCAGAAAACAAATTCAGAATTTCAGACTTAAAAAAGTTATCAATTTACAAGAAAAAAGTAAGTTTATAAAGTCTTAAATTTGATATCAGAAACTCAAAATTTAAAGTTTTTAAAATTATAAATCTGCAACATTACAAAGGTGAAAATTTACAAGAAATCAAACTGAAAGCAACTGGATAGTTAGATTTTTAGTTTTGTGTATGTGCTTCTGTTAAAGTAAAACATTTTCTTGTTTTTTTTCTCATAAATTAACAACTTTTTGAATTTAAGAAGTTTTGATTTTTCTTGAAAATCAACATATCCTCTATTGCTCTGTTTTCAAGAACAAGTGTATGAGGGCCTGTTATTTTTTGGATTTTGGATTTTGTCCAAAAACACTTACAGGAACTTTGCTCTTGAAACTTAATTTTTGGCAAACTGACTTTTTAAATATTTTTTAAATTTAGACTTTTCTTTTCAACACTTAGACCTTTTTTTTAAATTTGTATTTCAAGTTTTTCCACAAAATCTGGACTTTATTTAAGACAGTGAACTTCAATCTTGAAACTTTATTTCAACTTTTTACAAAATCTTTATTCTGGTCATTGGAACTTAAATCTTGAATAAGTATTTACACTTTTTTCTTGAAATTACAATCTTTTTCTTTTTCTTTTGACTTAAATATCAAAGTGCACAGGGTTATTTTTTTTCCCTTCACATTGGCCTGAATCCTTTATAAAGCAGCATCCTGAGTGGAAAGATTATAAATTGGGATGGGTTGATGACATGAGAGCTCTGCGTTGGTTTTAGACTCCTGCAGAAACAACACTAAAAACACCATTAGTACCCATCCACAGAACCTGAGCGATAACAGTGAGTTAAAGTCCCTGCCCAGTGCCTGAAGGGTACAAAAAATCAAAATCCACCCAGTAACAGCATGCTCACCTTGCTGCTGTCTGGCAAACAACCCAGGAACATCCACTTTTGTACCAGCAGACTACAGAGCAATGTCTTTCCTCAGGCTGTGAGCCTCCCAAATTCATCCTCTGTACTGTTTCATGAATAATAGTTTGTGTCTTTTTGTTTTGTGTGTAGCACAAAGGGACTACAGATGGCTTTTTATTGTGCAGCTCTGTCTTGCAGAATCATAAATAAACCTTAAACTTTACAAAATGCAATCCAGTAGCCTTGCAAAAACAAATAGCACTTCAGGTGTTCAGTTTAGGTAGAGATTTGTGTATGAGCTGTTGTGCATAAAGAGCTGTAGCTCATGTTAGCGTTGTTTTAAATAATACTCAAATGTATTCCTGCTGAGAACAAAGAATCTAAATGCTCAGCTTATTGACAATATTGCAATCTCAAAACAAACTCTTTATGCTTCTGCTATATAATTGCAGTTGTTTTGTCTTTATGAAATCACCCACAGATTGTCAGAATATTGATGCCAAACAATGCTGGGCTACATGGTTACTAAAGAAAAACAAATAAAACAAGAATAGTTGCAGGGTTGAAGCCTTTATTTATGCAGGTATACATGAAAAAAGGACTTTGCTTTCAGCCTTGCAGCATGATAGTCTTTTATGTTCTCTCTACACCCACCAAACAGTCAGTTTTTAGAAGCCCTGCAGTCGGATTTAGTTGTACTATTTAAGTTGAAAAGTAAAGCTGGGGTGAATGTGAGTGTAAGTGTGTGTGTGCATACATTATAGCCGCTGTTCCAGGAGGAGATGACAGATCCTGAGAGAGTGGGAGTGAGGCTGGACCCAGTCTTTGGATGTCTCTATTGTTGAAATAAGACAAGAGAGTTTCAACATCTTTTTTTGAAAACTGACTCACTCTTCAAGTACTTTGGCTCCCTGAGTTTGAGCTGTCGGAAAAACTTTGCATGACCATAGAAACACGACGCAAGAGTGAGGAGAGCAGGCAGAAGTGCAGGAATGTCCCGGAAAATGTCACATCCGCTTCACACTGAAGGGTAAAGCAAACCATTGACCCTATTGCTGAAAAGGTGCTGTGTGGCGTTCTGCACTACAATTCGACTTTATAGTTTTACATTTTGTCCAGCTGAAGAACAGAGAACAAAGGGGCCCACATTTATGTCCGATTAAAACCAGTGTAGAGTTGAATGTACAGAGCCCATGTGGGGTTTTCTCTACAGTTTCTCTTGTTAAGGTGTCCGTCTCCATGTTAGAGAAGAAGAAGAAGAATTTAAATGTGTTGTCTGGCATCCTGAAAATATGAAATGACCAAAGATTCACAATGAGTTAAGCTGGTTCAAAGCAGAGATAAACCACTCTCTCCTCCTTGTTAATGAGACTTAAGAAGGGGTTAAGGAAAGTATAAGATTACCAATATCTTATATTAAACCAGGGTCACAGCAGCGCTGACAGCTTCTCCAGATGTGCCGACTGATTATGATCCAATATAAAATGATATTCTGTGCATACAGTCCGGGTTTTTGTACAGTAAAATTGTTTGGAGTGAAACATTCCTTTCCCTGATAAATCCTTACCTCAGTCTCAGCAGTCTAAAGCAGCCTCTCTGATTTCTAAAGTAGCCTAAAACAAACACTTAGTCTTTGAATATAAAAGACAAGAAAGACATAATTTATTCACTGCTCAACATCATTTTGAAAGAAATACAACCTACAGGCTGAGTCAAGTGTTATGTTAAGTACATTTTAAATGCCATTTCTAATCTGACAGCATTAGATTTACCCTGCACAGCAAGTCCACAATGACTTGAAAACATACAAGAGCTGAGACCTGGCCTTGGATTTGAGTGTAACCTCTGCTGGCGTCCAGATGGAAATGCCCTTCAGCCAGTTTTCTGTCATGCGCACACCTGATAAATGAAGGTTAAGGTGTCTGAAGCCATCTGACTTCATCTTACGTCCACAGTGGCTATGTTTAAAGCCTATACAAAAAATGATGCCTCCAATGATGACAAGCCTCATTTGAGGGAGATGGCCCCCCCAACCATCACACTGCCTCCACCAAAAGATGTTACTCTATTGGTGCAGCAATCAGCATAGCGTTCTCCACGTCTTCTCCACGCTTTGACCTTATGATCCTACTGCTGTAGACAGGATCTGGACTCATCGCCTACGGTACCTATGCCGACAGGGTGAGGAAACGGTTTTCTTGGGTTGTCGTCTTCTTGGGGGCCCACTGACATCTGTCTCTGACATCCACCGTTATATGGAACTTGGCCTTCAGTTTGGAGATGGTACTAGGGCTCACTCCAAACAATGCTGCAACTTGGTTTGCGAAACACCAGCTTGAAGTTGCACTGTCGCACAGGCCCTGTACAGATCACTCAAACGTGGCATGCCGATTCTTGGAGCAGACACCTACTGACCACTGAAGCAGGGCCCATGGTACCAGAAACTCAAAACAAGAGTCAATAGCAACAGCAAAATAAACTACTTGGCATTGGCAGAGATGATTTGGCAAATATTTCATGCGCGCAATCCACACACTCAGCTCAGCTGCTCATCCCACAAATGCATGTTCCTTACAAATGACACCATTTGAAAGGGAAATAAACAGGCCTTCAAACGGTATGAGATTTATTGTTAAGAAGCATTGTTACAGCAAAGAAATAATATACCAAACACAAATTTCCTTACTTTTTGTGCTAAGTTTATTAATCTAACTCAGCAGGTAGTGATCTTTATACCTTCACCAGCTAGCTCCAGAGATACGGTAAAGAAAAATAAAGTCTTAAAGACAATACAGCTTGATAGTCTAATGATATAAAGTCTTAGATCAGTATCTTTATTTGATCAATTAAAAAATAAGCAGGTTTTATCAATATTTTCAATATATCACCACCATGATCATTTCAAAACAAGATCTTATGAGTAAGATAAATTACAATCTGCAGTTCTCTGTGGATTTCTGCCTGTAAGCTTTAATTAGTCATTTTTCTCTGTTGTTCTACTCCAGAATGGTCTTTATCATTAAACCAGGCCTAAGGCCGTCTTATTGGCAGGCTTGGCTATGTTCTCTTATTCAACCCCAATTAAACTTGAGGACAGAATTTTGATTAAAGATCAGTTAAGACCAAAACTTTGAAGTTTTACTTTATTGCCATATATTTGAAAGGTAGAGTGTTAAATCAGCAACAAAGTATTATAACAGGCCATGTAGTGACACATTGTTGATCACCTTTTGGTTGATAAACACTGAGAAACACAGGCCAAAAATGACTACAAACTAGTAAATATGTAGTAACTATCACTCAGCGTCAGTAAAGGCTCTCGTATGTCTGATGAATGAAGTCTAACATGTCTGAAGCAATCTGGAAGGACAACATACAACATGTGTCTCTGTCAGGAATACTATCAATGTTGGATTAACTGATATAATGTAAAGTATAACTCATATACCAAATGTGATTTGATCTCTTTCCAGGTGATTCAGCAAAGCAGTAAAAGATTTCTGGTAACGGTAGTGACACTTTGAACCCCCATGTGAGATCATTCCTAGTCATTTACAATGAACCAACAAAATTCCTGCCCTTTAGTTTTAGTTTGTTAATGTATTGTTTCATGTCAGTTGATAACAATGACTCAATGTAAGACATAACAGTTAGTTAGCATGAGCATCTGATTTAAAAATTGGCATTTAGCAGCATTGCAGGCTAGAGGAAAGGGTTCTTCTCTCACAGTAAGCCCAACCGCTAACTATGACGTGAAGACCGTATCTTTGGCACATAGAAACTTGTCGAGACTGTTTAATTTAACTGTGCAGCCAGCTAAAAGGGACCGCAGAGAAGGGATAAATTAAACTTCTGATATAGGTTGTTGCAGTCATGTGATCCCAACAATGTACTGGATTCAGGTTGGGGGCAGGAAGAGAAGAGCACCAATTAGAAATCAGTGGGAATGGAGGAATGTTAATAGGATACAGCTCTATGAACCAGTTATGCCCTCATTTATTCCCTTAGCAACTGTGGCAGTTTTTCCCATTAATTAATGGTGGTTATTTCCTCATGTGTTTCCAGGTATAGCGTGCCAATTTTGTCAAATTAACCAATTGAAGATTTCCTTGTTTGTTACTATGCAGTTTTTTTTTTCCAATGCACAGATATTTGCTCATTTCTTTAACACTCCCAAACTTTTCCATTAAGTTATGGCAGATGCCTCATAGGATTAAAACATTACCATTTAGCATGTTAATTATGGTAGTAATTTCCTAATTAGCTTACCAGTCACTAAGTGGGTTTTTCTTCCATACTAATAGTACTAAATAAGTAAGAAGTGAGTCATAAATTGGAAATATGGTATTATTAAGTAAGTATTCACCCAGTAATAATGTATTGATTAGCAAGTAATCCCTCATAATATTGTGAAAATTCTCTGGGTTACCCTTACCCTAACCCTAACCCTCTAACCCTAACCCTATCCCTAACCCTCCTAAGACTGTGGACATTCTCTGGGAACTAGGTGGTATTTCACCCAATAATTTTCTATGAATAAGATGATAATTTTGATTAAAAAAACAAACTTCTTATCAGAGAGTTGCCATATAACCAGGAATCTTCTGATAAATAATATGTTATAATTAGGTAAATGCTTTATTGATATTACCAAGTTATAACCAGGCAATTACTACCTTATTACTAGACAATTACACTTATCACTATAAAAAATAGGGAATTAGGCCCACTTGAATAAAGTGCTATCTTTTTTTATTATACTGTAGTCAACTACTTATCGGTTTCCCGTTTGCTCTTTGTAATTTCCTACATTCTAAAATTGACAGGCACTGTTAGTGGGTAGGATATGCCTAAAGAGACAAACATTTCCCTCAGGAGCTGGCAGGGACTAGAAACAGAATTAAGGGAGCATAATTATTAAACTCCTATTTGACAGGTGGCCAAGAAGAAGACTTCAAGCAAATGATAATTTGTCTCACTGTTTGCTGGACCTGACAGAAAATAACTATTTGTCTACAAGTTTGTAATATCACATGAAAAGATATCTTATAGTATTTAGATATTTTCCATCTGCCAAAATGGAGAAATCTCATAAGAACATCTGAAGCTCAATGATTAAAGTGAAACAACCCAGCAAATTGACTTCTTAATGAAAGCTGTGTACTTTGTCTAAAAAATAGTGAGCTAATTTCTCTTTCATTGAAAAGTTGCGTACAATATGACAACCATGTTCTAATCCCTGTAACATAAGGCAAATAGTGCAAAACCAGTCAGTGGTAGCAGCTGTCTGCCTAAACTGGTCTCTTCTTCCTCGATCAATCATGTCCATAACCCCTTTTCCATCCCTCCATCCTTCATGGCCAATAATAAGGCTAATTCCTCTGGGGCCTTACTTTTCTGTGACCATCATATATTCAGCTGCTATGTAATTAAATACTGTGGCCCTGATGTCACGGCTGCAGGGATGTCAATCATGATATTCCACAGCACCAGACATGGCTGGACTATTAAGGTCCAAGTTATGTGATCGGCTCCCCGTGCCTCACCGTGTTCTTGATTCAGTCAGCCCAAACAGGTACATCTTTGGGGCCTTAGCTGCCCTGTTTACATCTGTCTGAGATTGGTTCTGCACAGTCTGTTCCTCCATGCACACAGCGGCTGCATGTAAACACAGATGGCTTGGATTCATGGCTGCATCCAGAATGAGGTTGAAGAAAGAAAATGTGCTGTTTAGCTTTTTGGACAGTTTTAAAGCATTGGTTAATGATCTGTTTTTCTTGCACTTGGGTATCTGACTTTCCCTCCTCTGTCAGTCTGAATCTCTGCCACCTCATTCTGTAATAACAGACTGAGTTTATATGAATTTCTGTTACATCAGTGTCAGGGCTAGCTGCACTTAGCGTCTTTTTCTTTTACATGCTGTTTCTACAGCTCCATTTCACAGACATACAACTCTGTCGACTACAACCATTTAACCGTATAACAAAGCAAATATTCATGATGGATACAGAAACTGTCATCTTTTTGTACAGACAAAGCTGCCTGCCATTTAATGCTGAGAACAAAATATACAAAATGTTAATCCACCCACAGAGCTGCATTCAGGGTAACCTGACATGTAGCAAGTGGTCCGTGGCATTTTCTTTCTGACTCTGACAGACGCAGGGCAGGCTGAAGTGCACAATTAAAGCGCTGCTTTTGGAGGAAATGTACGACGTTTGGAAGGGAAATGAATCGCATTAAAATGTCAGAGAGAGAGAGAGAGAGAGAGAGAGAGAGAGGGAAGGAAGGAGAGAGAGTTCATGTTATTTAGCACAACCCACTCATCTGACCGTAAGTGAAGACCATCAATTCTCTCCATCCAATTAAGCAGGGCTTTAAATCCATCACAGTGTTTCCCCTACCATTATAATAGGGGGGTGCCCGACACCCCAACCCCCTTTTATACAATAATTCCACCATCAATGCATTGAAAAATATCCAAATATGAATGTAAAATTATTGTAAAAGCAACAAATAGTTTCACCACATCTTCAAACTTGAGATAACTGCTCTAGCTAGTGAAATGTACAGAAAAAAAAAAAGTGTACAGTTCCTTGGATATTTTATCCTTTTGTTGATTTCATCACTCAATATAATTTGTTTGTTTGTTTTTTTTGTTTTTTTTTTTTTTACAAAAAAAAAGACATAAAACCCCTTTAATATTAAAGTGAAATTTCTACAAAATAATGTCAACTTGAAAAGCACTCAGAGAGCGTAGACCTCCACCATTAGCCCTAGCTCCCAATAGTGAAGATTCCTGTTCCAAATTCCTGGATCCATCCATTGTACCCCCCACCACTGCATTTGCTGATTACTTTCTCCCTGGTAGGGTGGGAACACAGTGAGGCAAAGCATTGGCTTTGCTACGGGTGGACTGTCATGGTGGAAGCATTGCCTGCTGGTGCCAACAGATGCACTGACAGTCTCACCCATGGTCTCACTGGACAACTGGAAGTCATGGCAGAGAGTGACTGTTCCTCTATTCCTCCCAGCATTGTGAGTATTCTTGCTACAGTTCGCTGTCTTTCTCTCTGTTACACTCTGACTCATCTCCTCGACCAGGCCTGCATCTTTCAAACTCTGTAAACATCAAAACTTTAAATAGAAACACACCAAAATGCTGCTGGGTTTGAAGTTACTCATGTCCACCATCTCCTGGTGTAAAGTGGTAACAGCGCCGAGCTCTGCCATTAGCCATATCTCCCAATAGTACAGAATCCAGACAGTGATCCAGATCACTCCCAAAATCTAATCAGTTCTTCCTTATACCATTTCTGACATTTTCTGAAAATTTCAAAATTCGTCCACAACTTTTTGAGTTATGTTGCTAACAAACTAACAAACAAAATAACAAACCAACAAATCCACCCGATCACATAACCTCCTTGGCGGAGAAAATTAAATAAAATTATGTAATGTTAAATAAGTGACTGCATAAATATTCACCCCTTCAAGCCAGTATTTAGTAGATGCACCTTTGGCTGCAATCACAGCACTGAGTCTGTCTGGATAGGTCTCAATCAGGCTTCCACATCTGGACACTGAAATTTTACTCCATTCTTCTCTGCAAAACTGCTCAAGTTCTGTCAGGTTGAACAGGGATCAGGTGTGAACAGCCTTTTTCAAGTCCAGCCACAAATTTTCTATTGGATTTAGGTTTGGCCTTTGACTCCGCCACTCATGAACATTGACCTCGTATATCTTTAAACCATTTCTCTCCAGCTTTGGCTGTATGCTTAGAGGCATTGTCTTGCTGGAAAAGAAATCTCCTCCAAAGCTATAGGTCTCTTGCAGACTGAATAAGATTGTCTCCAGGATTTTTCCACTTTTTCCCACATTTATTTTACCCTCCAATTTTACACACCTTCCAGGGCTGTCTGAACTTTTTTTCACTTCACTGTGGTGTCTCCATCATGTCTTTTGGCAAACTCTAGTCGAAATTTAGTACAAGTTTTCTTCAACAGTGGATTTCTGATTATGTGACTATAGCACCAATGTGCTGGACCCCTGTTGAATTAGTCACTTTGAGGGAAGTGAATATTTGCAGTCACTTATTTTACCTCACATATTAACATCCAAGGGGGTAAGTACTTTTTATAGGCACTGTATCTACTTCAGTCTATGAAATGGCCCTGCCTTTATGTGACAGCCTATCAACATTAACCTGCTGCACAGTGGGGAGAGAAGGAGAGAGCCCTGCTAATACAATCACTAATGAGTACTGTTATGGACTATGAAGCCATGGAAACATGTAAGAGTGTCTCTAGTTAACAGCAGCCTTTCCTAAACTTCAGTATGCTGCAGCTGAATATTACACATGGATAACCTCTGGGGCCAACCAAAAACCCTTATACAAACATACAAACACATATTTTCCATTCATGAACAGGAAATTTCAATGCAAATGGTTTTCTTTCAGATACATGAACATTACTCTGAAAGTATTTCTGGAGTCATAAAGTATAATAAATTAGCCACACAAAGGCTTTGCATGTCCTTTAACCCTTAGGCATCCCTTTAAACGACTACACACATGCACTATATTGCCAACAGTATTCAATCACCCATCCAAATAATTGAAATCAAGCGTTCCAATCACTTCCATGGCCACAGGTGTTTTTTACAAACATTTGTGAAAGAATGGGTCGCTCTCAGGAGCTCAGTGAATTCCAGCATGGTACTGTGATAGGATGCCATCTGTGCAACAAGTCCAGTTGTGAAATTTCCTTGCTCCTAAATATTCCACAGTGAACTGTCAGCGGTATTATTACAAAGTGGAAGTGATTGGGAACAACAGCAACGCAGCCATGAAGTGGTAGGCCACGTGAAATGACGGAGCGGGGTCAGAGGATGCTGAGGCACATAGTACGCAGAGGTCGCCAACTTTCTGCAGAGTCCATCGCTCCAGACCTCCAAACTTCATGTGGCCTTCAGGTTAGCTCAAGAACAGTGCGTAGAGAGCTTCATGGAATGGGTTTCCTTGGCCGAGTAGCTGCATCCAAGCCATACATCACTAAGTGCAATGCAAAGCATCGGATGCAGTGGTGTAAAGCATGCTGCCACTGGAGCAGTGGAGACATGTTCTCTGGTTGATTGATTTTTTTGTAATCACCTCCAGTTCTGGTCATGACAAAGCAAATCTTTGGTAATTTTCAGGATTTCAATTTATAATTAATAATTTAATCAATTTAATTAAGTAATTAAATACATTTTGAGTGCCTTATTGACAGTGAGTCACCGCATCATTTTCACAAGTAAGTGTGAAGTAACAGCCTTCCTCCCAAAGCAGATAATATTTATAATGTATTTACAATTATAAAATGTAATTTAATTTCCTTGAACAAATATAAGATCATCAGATGTCAAGTCAGGGAATGATATGGTATGATATGATATGGTTGATAAGACAAGTAGATATTATTGGGGCTTAGTGTGATGTGACCTTCAATTTCCATACACAATGTCTGCGCTGTGCTCCACAGTGCCACGGTTTACTCCAGCTGAAGGGGAGCGACCTCATCCACTGGAAGCATGTCTAGAGCGCTGTGCTGTGTCATGCAGTCCTGATCACAGGCAGAAATCACCGAAGATCTGCAAGTTCACATGGGAATAGTATGTCAACAGCAAATTCTTTGACCTTTTTGGTGTGAAACAAACAAACAAAAAAGTTAACTTTTCCTCGTCAATGGCGCCATTGTAGCTCTGTGACCCCCTGACCTCCTGATGATGCTCTCCTGTTTGGCAGCACCAGTGCTGAAAACAGACCTGTAGTGTATCCCCAACAAAGTGCATTGAAGTGGCACTTCAGAGATGCAATTTCTCATTACTAACATGCACAACCCAAGTGTATATTCATATCAACACCCACAGACATTTTTTAAAAATTTCTTTAAGACTTTATTTCACAGAGCTATTTAAAATCCCATTTTCATAGTGTCTTTTCAGTGCCCTACGGATACACTTGGCCCAAAAAGGATACTGGCGCCATCTAGTGTTTAATACTAAAAATTGCAAGTCTAAGGTTCCCATTCAAAAGTGCATTAAAGATAATCATGGTAACAGTGATACATGGTATTGCAAATTTGCAATCAAAATAAGCAATTAAAATGGGTTTAAATGGGCAAGTTTTGTCCCCAAGCAACACCAATGTGAGTATTTTCCTATACACAATACCAAACAGGTCAATGTAATTAGGTCAAGAATTACAAAACAGAATGCAAGAAATGTGCCCAGGTATACGGGTTAAGAGTGAATTGGGACAAGTTAGAAATGAGTGGCACCGTTTTAACAGCTTTTCTCCTTCCCTTTGTCAAAAACATGCTTTAAAGGAAACAGAGACATTATTTAGCAACAGCAATGTTATTTAGCCAAAAAAAAAAAAAAAAAAAAAAAAAAACCTTATGGGGTGCTTGTTGGATTAAAATAACTCAGTTCAAGATAGCAAGTTACCAGCCAGTGGTCAGTGACATCTGCAAACAAGCTTGTTCTGGCTCTCTTATGTAAACAACAAGCTCCTAATTGAGAGCTGTTTTTTTTCTTCAGTTTTCGTTGTTGTTTTATAGGCATGGTAAAAATCAAAATAGTACCAAACTCTGAGCAGTATGAGAAACAAAAACAGCTCTTACAAGCTCTTAATGAACTGAGTGCAAAATGAGCTAGATCCCTAAAAACAGACAGAATTCCATTCACTATGAACGAGGCTGGACAGATACAATAAGGCCATCCTTTTTGTTTACTGGCAAACTACGGCAGATTTCATCAGCTGACAGGGTGAACTTAAATGCATTCCAGTGTTCATGGTGTCTACAATAACAAACCAACCTAACATCCCAGCCCACCACCGTATACAGTCTAAGGTATCGGCTATCAAATCACTTTCAACATGCATTGAGGCGTGTTCACACCAAGCCCTAGAGGTTACCACTTCCAAATCACCAAAATGTAAGTTAATCTCTGTGAATTCGACGTATGAACGCTGTCTCTGGGGGGCAGATTCCACATGCATATGCTCATATGAAACAGCTGATGTTAATCTTCTCACTCTGGCACACATACTAACAATTCTGTCTTCTGTGGACAAATGTTGATGTCATCTCTATTTTCTGTGTGTTGTGGCTTTTCCTCTTTATTTCTGATCTGCAAATGATTTCAGCACTACATGCATACAGGCCTCAAAATAAGTGCTTTACTGGTCAACATATGTGACAACACCATCCTGTCAAAGAGACTATACTTAAGTTTTACGGTATGCATGGAAATATCCCCCCATGTTCAGTTAAGTGAAATCTCAGCTGATCTGTGCTGTAAGCAGACAACTTTTCTGTTATTCAAAAGCACGCTTGTGCAGAGTTTCTTTGCTGACATTTACATGAGATCCACTTTTAGGAAGTTTATCTAGGCGTACAAAACAGCAAGAGTCAGCGTATTTGCATAATGAATTATTTTGCAATTCAGATTACATTTGAAAAGTAAACATTTCATTTAGACAAGACACCCTGGGGCTATTGATCATAAAATATTACCGAGGTACTTTTGTGCATATTACAGCATGCCTGTGTCCTGATTTTGAGGTTTTCAACACCCTGCAGAACATTGTTGTAAAATAGTAAGAGCACCCTTCACAGACCAGCTGTGAACTCATGCAGTATTAAACCACAGTGGTTCAACATCATGAGTTTTCTTTTATGATTTTATGCACACTAGAAAGTTTATGTTAAGAGTTCACATTGGTTCACAGAGGCACATGGTGTGTTTCCTGCACGAGGGCTGCCAGAGGAATAAGGTGTAAATGACACTCCTGCATACTAATGTAATGCACTTAGCCTGCTTGAGAGCCCGAACCCCCTGGGGAGAGATAAACCAGGACAAGTTCTTTTTGTCTGCCTGCCTGTGTGGTTAAATATTGATGCCCTCAGAGCTCCTCAGACCTTTGTTTTCCCCTCTTATGTTGTTATAGTCAGGTTACAGCACTGCAGCCACAGCTTTGTAAACAGGCGATCCCTCGTGTGTCGGCTAGCCTGTGCCTGGATGTCAGTCAGTCTAATCAGATACTGCAGCCGTTTTGTCCTCCGTCAAGCTGAGCCTACTCCTGACCGAGCCTGTTATTTGATTGCTGAGGGTTTAATGTGGCTGTCAATCACAAACGCTGTAGGTGTACACAAAAGAAAGTCAGGCTGTCTTTTTTCTGTTAAATTTCTTCAGCCTTTAACCAGTGATACAAAAGATATTTGTCACATTTCCTTTTACGGCACAGCTCCCTGAGGTACCAAAAATAAGGTCACAGTCTACCATTTCTTCCAATCGATTGAATCCCAGGTTCAAAGCAAGCGACTGCCCAGAAAGAGTGCTGCCTATTTGGCAAACCATGCGACAAATGTCTTCATTCAAGACTGCCAGAGAGGAGGCTTTCACAATGGTTACCATTTATAAGTCCTTATTTCCAAGTTTGATGCTTCTTGTTGGGACTTTTTTGTCTAGAGGTAGTTTTTCCTAAAGTGGCCTTTTTCTTAAGATTAAATTGATGAAGCATCTTTCCTGCTCCATGACTGCAGCCAAGCCCAAAAGAAACAGACTGTGTCACTGTGCAGTAAACTTTCTCCACTTGAGTTCAATTTAGTTAAAAAAAAAAAAACTTTATCCGTCCTGAGGGAGGCAATTCAAGGCACTTGCAGCAGCAGCATCACAAAATGCAAAGAGCAGAAGACTAACAGAAAAAAATTCAAATACAAAACTTGGTAAAGAAAAGATAAGTTTTAAAACAATATAAACAGTATGTCTATGTACAAAAATGAACAAAATAATTTACATATACTTCTCAGGTATTGACAGTAACAGCAGTAAAATGTATGACCCAAACTGTACAATTAGGGTAAAAAATGAAGCCAAGACTTAGTGCTGTGTAAAAAGAGAGAAAGATGTCAACTGGAAATAAATATATTTTTAAAAAGGTCATGTGAAATTGACAACTATTGAGAAAACAAAGGGGTTGTTGAGAAAAAAAAAATTAGAGTAACTTTGTGACTGTGACTGTGAGTGGTCTTCAGAGTAACTCTGTGACTGTTAAGTGGTCGTCAGAGTTACTCAGTGACTGTTGAGTGGTCATCAGAGTAACTCTATGACTGTTGAGTGGTCGTCAGAGTAACTCAGTGACTGTTGAGTGGTCGTCAGAGTAACTCAGTGACTGTTGAGTGGTCTTTTGAGTAACTGTGACTGTTGAGTGGTCTTTTGAGTAACTCAGTGACTGTTGAGTGGTCGTCAGAGTAACTCAGTGACTGTTGAGTGGTCGTCAGAGTTACTCAGTGACTGTTGAGTGGTCGTCAGAGTAACTCTGTGACTGTGAGTGGTCTTCAGAGTTACTCAGTGACTGTTGAGTGGTCGTCAGAGTAACTCAGTGACTGTTGAGTGGTCTTTTGAGTAACTCAGTGACTGTTGAGTGGTCGTCAGAGTAACTCTGTGACTGTTGAGTGGTCTTTTGAGTAACTGTGACTGTTGAGTGGTCGTCAGAGTAACTCAGTAACTGTTGAGTGGTGGTCAGAGTCACTCAGTGACTGTTGAGTTGTGGTCAGAGTACCTCAGTGACGACTGAGCTGTCCCTATGGAATTGTCTTATATAAGTAGATTCTGCAAACTGCATCTGAACGAAGCATGTAATTGTATTGTTAACAATTTGTGCAGTACAATTTTACAGCTTAATGAGTCAGCGTGGGGGCTGAGGGATTTGCACCTAAGAAGTGGTTGATGATTTTCATAGGCTTATCAGACATTAAGAAAAAAAGCCTTCTCCCCAGTTTGGCCTTGAGTTCTGTGAATATAAAAGGGGTTGAATAAAGCTTGCCTACTTTGAATGATGATGGCATTAGCAGACATAATAGGACTTTACCGTAATGATCTTAAAAACGGGAGAAACACGGCACATTTAAAAAAGGCTTATCAGTACAACCATAAGTCACAGGCCTCATTTTCTTGGTCACATCTCCCCCATCACTACATTAATTTTCATTCAGGGACTAAATTTAACTTTTCAACCGCAACACCCATCTGAACTCGGTCATCGATGACAGGCTGAGTAATCTCCCCTCCCTGACGAAACATCTGACACTCAAATTATTTCAGCATTGAGATAATAGCAAGGTTGGTCATGCATACTGCAGGCTGTAATATGTTGATGGAAATGGGTCCTATCTCTCTCTCTCTCTGTGCAAATGTGGTGGAAAAAAGGTGCAGACTGGGTAGTTCTGTGGTCTTCCAGTGCGTAAATTGGACAGGTGTGATGCCAGAGATGATCATAAAACATGACAGATGTGAAAGCAACAAGGTCACTCTGAGAGAGATGCGTGACTGAATTAATGAACAGTAAAGATAGCGCTTCAGTCACATGTTATGGTGTGTCTTGATAAGCTGCCTGCATGCATGTATGTTTTATTACATGTGTTTGTGCACACATACTGCCTAGAGCAAAGATCAGGAATTGTTTCCTGCAATAATGCAAAGTATAAAGAATTCAAGGCTGACAAGGATAAAACATGAATATCTTCCCACGTGCATGGTATCTAACCATGCATAGATCCACCCTTGTTTCCACAGGTTCAGAGATTTTAAGATATTAAAGTTGAATGGAATCGTGTTTCTGATTCTCCCTAAATTTCAAAGCTGCATATTTTACGGTTACCTAGCAACCTTATTGTGTTCACAAGATAACTGAAGAGACACCTGTTACATTAGATCCCTTTCATGCAAAATCTCCTTGTGTTGAGGTGTGCAGCTCAGGCACAGGGCAAGAATTTTAGCACCAATGGTTATAGGCATGATGGTTAGATACAGTATCAATTATAATGGCTAGCCCTGAGGTTCTCAAACTGGGGTTCCCAAATATACACAGGGCCAAGGACATGACAGGGGTGCGAATGGCAGGGGAAGATTCGGCACATTTTTTATGGACGCAACTTACATACTCAGCTCGGCTGCTCATCCCACAAACGCATGTTCCTTACAAATATGGCACCATTTAAAAAGGAAATAAACAGACCTTTCAACAGCATAAGATTTATTGCCAAGAATCCCAGTTACAACAAAGAAAAAAATCTACCAAACACAAGTTTACTGCTTTTTGGGCTAAGTCTTTATACTACATACCACACTCACCCACATAAACACACTGGCAAATTGATCGACAAGATTACTACTGTAAGTATAAAGGCCATAAGTATTAACTTGTAACATTTTAACGTCATACACATGCCAATACTACTGGGACCAATTTGGGGTTCAGTGTCTTGCCCAAGGACACAGGAGTTGGCATCAAACCACCAAACTTCTGACTGAAAGACTACAAAACCGACCAATTTGCCACTCTGCCATCACTGCCAGTTAAGTTTGGCAGATAAAACCTCTTGGTTTTAGGAAAGCATGACTTCACCAAATAAACTTTTACTTCTGCATAGAAAAGCTGGTGAGAATTATGACATACTCACAAAGGGTATCATTTTGACACACAAGCAGTCCTCATGGGAAAAGAAGAACAGACCTGAGATGTTCTCTTTCTGCTGAGTGCAAAGACACTGTATATGTAGCTTAGATTTCTGGCTGCCAATTACTCCAGACTTCAGACTGCTGTGCTGTCAAGCACAGAGACTAAGACCTTCCAGCTTCACCTGCTATGTGAAGATGACCCTTAGAGAAGTGGATTGAGCTTAACCTCAGATCCAAGGTGAGACAGTCCAAATCATTACACTATGGTCGTTTTACACAGTGAGCTGTCTCTTGTAAAAAAAAGACCTAGAATGGTTCAGCGGATGATTATCATTTTTACTGTGTCTGCCATACTTTCATGACATCTGTGTTTGGAGACATAAAAGTGTTAATTCTGATATTTTAAAAACCTTAGGACACATCATTCCTGGATGATCGTGTTACAATTTCCCTAATATGAACAAGTGAGCAGCAGTAGGAAACAAAATAAGAAATGTGACAATGAAAAGTGTCTACACACGCTTTACGACGTTGTACTTTTTTTTTATTAGAATGATAAACTATGAGCTAGGAGATCAGTTAACATAGAAAGGTGAATATAATAGTGTATAAAGGTGACTCTTCTCTTTTCCTTCTAAAAAGGTCAGATCATATCTGGAGACCATGGGGATGAAGCCTCTGGTTATGATGAAGCCGGCCTGGAAAGTGAGAGTTGGAGGAAAATGTCCACTTGTGTTAAAAACAGAAAGCCAGGCATTAGAAAAGGGCAGGGCGCACCCTTGGGTGATGTTGATTTTTGCTCCAAATGTAATGTGTGGAGTCTGTCATTACACTGAGCTTACACTAGGCCCGCAGGTATGATCCCACCAGGCATGATTCTGGCTCATCACACTGTGGGAGCATTTGTCTCTCTCATTAAGTTCAGTCTGACAGGTGAGAACAGTGATGCTTTGCACTTGGGCACTGTACAAACAAGCACCTGCCTGAAAGTATGACAGGTAGAGGCAAATTCATAAAGAATGGATAGCAGCTGCTAATAGAGCTTCCCTAGCTATCCAGTCTCAAGGTCTAATTAAAAACAGATATAGAGGAAAGATATTCCTTTGTAAACATGCCTGCAAAGTTGTTATTTAGTAGGAATGCTGAGTAAGCATCCACATTATTGATATTTTACAACAATTTTCTCTCATTTTGTTTCTTTTTAAGGAGAAGTTTTCAGCATCTTGGTTGTGTTGAGTCGTTCAACTTCGTCTACATATTGGCCTAATCCCAATCCGGGTTTAAGCTCAAGTTTTAAACACAGACCAATTTAAATAGCATCAAATATGCAGAGGATGAGTGTTAGGGTCTCTGAGTTCTTGAAATGAGCAGAAAATACACCATGATTGGGTATAAAAAGAGCACTTCTGAAAGGCTTCGACATTCACGGTCAATGAAAGTGCAAGATTCTCCACTTTGTGAAAGGCCGCATCTGACAGTAACAAGGAATTTAGAGATTTCACCATCTGCATGCATCAGAGAATCTGGAGAAATCTATACATGTAAGTAAACCAACACCGAATACCTGTGACTTTCAGAAACTTCAGAAAATCATTGTCAGTTAACAGAATATGTTGCCACACCTACAATCAAAGTTAAGATTGGACCATGTAAAGTGAAAGTCAGATATCAACAACTTCCAGAAACACCACCTGGACCTGAGCTCATCTGAGATGGACTGATGTAGAATGGAAGTGTGCTGACAAGTTCACAACGCATATTCTGGCTGCAGACTGTTTATCTGAGGCACTGTATCAAACGATGGAAGAACATATATATATATATAAAAAATTGGATTAAACTTCTGTTGAGGGTTAAGGTAAGGGTTAAATTAAGGGTGAGGATACCAAAAGTTAAAAACCTAGCCTGAATAAACATGATTACAAAAAATTTAATAAAGCAGAGTGAACTATCCACAAACATGAAGAAGCTTATCCTCCATGTAAACATTCTAGCAAAATGAGCTTATCTCACGTAGCTCCATTTGCTGCATAAGCTACATAGCTAACATAGTCTTGCAGCTAACATAGCTCAAGCTAAGCTCTCAAAGTGGCTGTGTAAGCTACGTATCTACATAGCTAACACACATGCTAACTAAGCTATAGATAATGGAGCTATGTAGCTAATGTAGTTACATAGCTAAAATATCTAAAGCTAAGCCTACAAAGCAGCTATGTGAGCAATGCAGATACATTATCTTTGTATGTAGGTATCTATGTAGGTAACCTGAATTATGTAGCTAGCATAGCTATGATAGCTTTAGTTAAAGCTAACATATAAAGTGAGCCACCACCATGTAAATTCTTCTAAAACAGATCTATGCATTATTAATCTTGGATTAGACCTCTGACCTTTTTCTCCGTTTTATTTATGAAACGTTTCTTAGTCTGTAATGTTTGCATTGTGGTCATTTCATGATGTAACTGTCAGACTTTTTTATGAATAAAGTTGCATTTAAAAAAATGGAAAACTGGGATCACTGTACAAATTACTGTTTTTCCTATGAGAGATGGTTTCTCAGATTATCAGTCTGCAAGAGTCGTTGTGAGAGATGTAAGGTCTTCAGCCAAACCCCTCTTCAAATAATGGTCATTGAGTCCTCCACTCTAGAAGGGAAAAAAATCCATCCAGATTGTAACTGAACGCAAAGTTAAAAAGCCATCATCTATAAAGTGTGGGGGTGTACTGGTGCCCATGCCATGGGTAACGTGTTCATCTGTGAGGGTATCATTAATAACAAAGGGTACATACAGGGGCTACAGACAGTACCCCCTACCCAAATCCTGACCTCCAGTCCAAAAACAACAGCGTGATGTTACCTTTTTACACTCTGTATTATGATGTTATTTTAGCAAACATCATTAATCTTACATGTGAGAAAATCACACTTGAATTATCTCATTTTTGGGCTCATATACCACCTAAGCCAGCGGGAGTAGAGCTGCTATAACTTCCAGTCTATTGTTGAACTGAGACTCAAAAGGTGAACAGTGCCACTCCAGGATGTCAGAGTAATTCACCTCCGTTCCCAGAGGCATTCACTGTCTGTCAGATGATGAAGGCTGATGGCTTCCATGATTGAGTGGCCCCTAAAGCCATGCCTTCATGAATTAGGCCCATTAGCCTTCTTCCAGGTGGAGAGACCAAATACTGGTTGACTTATCTTAGAGTGCTTCTCTATTTCTGTGTTTGCTCTTGGAGGACAAAGTTCTACATTATGGATAGCACAGCAAATGTATCTTTTGAGTCATAGTGGTAGGAACTAGTCAGGATGCAGCCATTTGAAGGGTTTTGGATTCTCATGTGGATTTCTAGTTGAGGTTGTGCAGTAATTAGAAAGGTGTAACTAATAACTCAAAGGTGAACTGTTATAGCTAGAGCAGTACAAGGCCAGCAGACCTCGATTATAAGGCCCATTCATCTTGTCTTTACTATTGGTCATCCTGGACTCTATGATCGATGATGTGACAAAGACACAACAGGAACTACATCCTACCATTAATCACCAGACTGGTATTTACACGCCAGGAGAGCTTCTAACAGAGAGCGAGGAAGGGGAGGAGGGCAGGTTAGGTAACAAGAGTGTTATTCTGCTGCTAACTGTGGCTTTCATGTGAACAGCCATGAATGCTAATTTGTGATTATTAAATGTTGCAGACGGTATGGAGAGGCACACCTGTTCTATTATGATTATAACATACAACCAGACAAACACATGCACACACATGCACCATCTGATTTGACACTAGTGAAACCCCATTAAAAGACCACAGGGCTGCTGGGAAATACAGATCGAAGTGATGCTGCCGTTCTCGACGAGAACCATGCAGCATCTCCACACACTTATAAAGATGTCACTTCACTGTCAAGCACTTCTCACTATAAATAAGATTCCCTTTGGCGCAGATGGTGAGTCAATTACTGGACATCTGTCACACTTTATTATATTTCGTAGACTGTAGCTAAAGTATAAGCTACATGGATCTGCATTATGTTGTCAGAGTCACTTCAAAACTTTACTTTTAAGAAAGTGTGACAGCAGCCTTCTGGGCTTTGGATCCAAATATTCCTAGATACCCTTGGCCAAACGTATTCTTTAAATGTCAATGCAGAAATGTCAGTGTGTATGAGTCTATTTCCTGGGTGAAGTTTGTGGAAAACAGCTGTTAATGTTTGGACCAAGTGCATGAACAGTCTGTACTGTACACATCATTTCTCCAAGACTGTATCTGTTTTGTCCTTGAGGGATAAAAGCTTGTAGCGTGGGATGTTATGGCCTTGGTCAGTGAAAGCATCTCACAGTCTGGCTTAAAATAACTTTATATTCAAACTATCAACAGCCCTGCACAGCAGGCATTGCACAACAGGGTTAAAAGTGCCCTGTGTAAGAAAACAACAATCAGGTTTACAGTTATTGTTGTTACAGAAATTCACAGTGTGAAATTAGATCTAGTAAACATATTGTTGCCGTTCTCAAATAGCTTTTGCTGAGTTTTTGAAGCAGCTAAGAGTCTTCATTGTTCAGATCAGTTAAATTAACCCCAGCTCTTTGGCTATTCTTGTGAAATCTCACTTCAGAGACAACAACAAATGAATGATCTGACCCACATTTCACCAAACAAGTGAAAATCCCTTCACTGCAACCTTCTCAGAAGAACAAAAACAGAAGAAAAACTCATAAGTATTTGTGTTTTCAAAAAAAAAAAAATATTAATACATTTTTACTGAGGTAAAACTTACTGTTAAGTTTGCCTACTGGTAAAGCATGGCCAAATAATAAACATGTTAAAGGTATTAACTACCTCTATGTTATCTTCTACACAAGCAAATAGGTATGGAAGTTGATAAGATTTTATTGATATTGATGCCATTATCAATTCTGCTTAGCGATTCAGTTCTTCCCTTATCAATTCCTTCCTGTGAATTTTCTTTTTAGAAAAAAGTAGACTATGTAGGTTTTTACTGGTAACAATTCAATTTTTTGTTGTCTTTTTCTCTCTGAACACTAGACAAGATGTATGCCACCTCCAGGGAGAGTCAGTGTCAATCACACTCCAGATACTGGATTACTGGATGTAAGAAAGAGTTTTGATTATGCTAAACATGCTAAAATATACAAAATGGATATGAGCAGAAGTGTAGTATTATAATTCAAGTTCAGAGATTGAAGATTCAGAGAGCAGTTTGTTGCTCTCTAAATCTTCAATCTCTGAACTTGAATTAGAATATTATACTTCTGCTCATTTTCTTTCAAAGATAAAACCTTAGAATAAATATAAATCTACTGTGGAAAGTAGACCTCTGGACCTATAAATATAAATTGAAATCTTGTCAGAAATTAACAGTTCTTTTGCAAAAAAAAAAATGCATGCCTTTCATGAAATCACAGTTTGAAACATTGCACATTGCCTGGTTTGAGCCTTTTTTTGAGAAATGAAGCCACACCTCACCCTTTTCCTGTGAATTTCCTGAATACTGTATCTCAAGGTATCAAAAAATAGCCATGGCATTGGTTTAATTACTGTCATGACAACGGTACAGTGTAATGAGTGCACGTTTATAATACATTAATCATGAATATGTGTGTTTTTCCACCCCCAGCACCACTGCCTGTGTATCAAGATGCTTGAAAAGTGATGAAAAAAACCCTGTTAGTGATGTTGGGTCAGTTTTGCAAAAGACAAACATGCACAGGTATACCAGAGCATAGATAGTCGTGCGCTATGGCTTGGCATGGCTTGGCGCAGCTCTGGCACTGAAGTATGGTCGTCTCTAAAGTCAAACTGTTAGACATGCACCGCTGGCTGTAATGTGATCCATGGCTACATGAGTTTGAGAACACTTCATTCTTCTTCCTGGGTGTGGTACTTGTTCGAGATTTTATGCGCTTAGGTATTCAGGATATATATTTATATTTTTTGTTTATATGTATACGTACATATTTTGGCAGTGATATGTATTTAAAAACAACAGATAAAAGTGGTAAAATGTATTTTTCATGTATTGGATGCATTAATGGAGCATTATGCTTGTTTACACTTGATAGTTTTAATGAGGATAGGATTTCATCTTGCCATCACTCCTGTCCTTTTTGTTATGAGAAATTGCTCCATTCTAAATATTTGCAATTATGTTTTCTTTTTTAATTAGCTTACATTTTGCTATACAAAATGTTTACCATATTTTCCGGACTATAAGTCGCACTTTTTTCATAGTTTGGCTGGTCCTGCGACTTATAGTCAGGTGTGACTTATATATCAAAATATATGTAATTTAACATGTTTTTTTAATGTTAATTCATACTGACTGACATGCACAGGGAGTAAACATTACTGTCTACAGCCACGAGAGGGCGCTCTAGGCTTGTGACAACTATTTGCTGCTCCTGTACCACTAAAAAAATGAACGAAAATGGTAATCGAGCAGCAGAAAGAAAGTTTAGAGTGAGTGAGAAACTTGTGAGGGACTGGCAAAAAGCAGAGGTTACTCTTACTGCAATATAGAAAACAAAGAAAGCTAATCGCAGGCTGAAAGAAGGATGGCCAGAGCTGGAGGAGCGAGTCCACAGATGAGTGCTTGAACAACGTGCTGCTGGGAGAGGCTTGTCAACGGTGCAGGTACGTCTCCACGCCCTGGTAGTTACCAAGGAGATGAATAGAAATGACTTTGCAGGTGGGCCTTCTTGGTGTTACTGCTTCATGTAACGCAACCGCCTCTCTATCAGAGCATGGACAATGGAATGTCAGTTTCTAAATAAATATGACTTATAGTCCAGTGCGACTTATATATGTTTTTTTTTCTTCATGACACATTTTTTGACTGATACAACTTATACTCTGGAGCGAATTATAGTATGGAGAATACGGTAAATAAATTTGTCTTATTATTGTCATATTATTCAAAATGTGGGCGACATACCTGACAGTCAAACAGATAATAGGCTCAACTGTTGTTTACAGTGTTAGCTTTTTCGTCAGTGCACATGCTCAATACAATACAATGGTGACTGGTGATTGGATGAGAGGTTAAGCTCTTGACTTCACCTGATTGGAGAGCTATTGGAGGGTAGGATGTGCCTTCCAGGCAGCGACTGCCTTCCAGGTGATGTTGAGGGCACAAAACACCATGGAGCGAACCACAGCTAGAGTGCAGCTGCTTTGAATCTGGTTGGAGATAAAGTTTACCATTTTCTGGCATAAATCTCTCTGTTATGATATTTTTAATGACCTGTATGCTGCTAATAGATTTGGGAAATCTACCTAACAATGATCTAAAACACAGCATGTAGCTGGCTGTTAACTTTCAATGAAGGCAGTGACAGCAGCTAATAACGGATTATATTTAGATGAACTGCCGAGTGATTTTATAGCATTGTAGCATTAGGGGGATGGGGTAATTCCCAACAACTTACGTGGTAGGTTGCTTTATTTGCCCTGCTCAAATTAAACCAAGCCAGGAAAGAGGGGATCAGCGTTCTCATGGTTTAAATCCAAAATTCAGTCACACATAGATATAATATCTAGTGTGTTAAGACACACATATGTACACTTTAAACAGCTCAAAACATGGTCTTTTCTCTATGTAGAAATCACTTTTTGCCACCCAAGGGGGTTCTCTGCTGCTGCGTGATGTCATCTACAACGAGCCCATAGTCACAAATATTGATGAAACTAGTTAGACTGGTTCCAAGTTTAACAAAAGTGGTAAAAATGAGGATTCTGTAAAGATTTTGACCAAGGATATGTAAGTGTAAATCAACTTCCAAGGTGCCGGAAAAGTGGACAGTCCCCACTGACCTCTGTTAAATAAGATGTGTAACAGTCTATTCATTGTTATAGTTGCTGTGTTTTGTAATGACAGGACTCGTTCTGGCTTTGTTCTTGTGAATTTTTCTGTTCAAGGCTGATGAAAGGAGAATGACAGAGACTCTCTGTATAGGTGTTAGGTCCTTTGTTTCCAGAACGATAACCTGCTGCTCCACTGGACATTAATATCCATGTAATCAGTTTGATTAGTCCATCAGTGATCCCCCAGTGTGAGAGTGAGTGGCTGATGACAAATAACACTGCAACTATAATCACAGGACTTCTCATCTCTCTTTGTAGGGACAACTTGACACTGGAGTCATGAGGGTTTTATCTCTGTGCATTTATCTCTGAACAAAGGGGATTATTAGACATTAATTATGTTAAATCAAAGGATCTTTTTTCACCTGCTTCTGCTCAGTAAAGGTACAAAAACTAAGAGGAGGATCTTCACAGAGGAACATGAAAACTTTGAAGACACCCAGTCTGTCGTCTCACTGCGCTGTCAAATGGTTTGAGTAAATCATACTGTGAGACACATCTGGTCTGCCTCTTGGACAGCAGGTTAGAGGGGAAGTCTGGCTACAGAATAGATGGCTGATTCCAACCTGGGGGCTAATTAAGGGAGGTGACATTCAACGAACAATGGAGAGGATGGAGTGCTGCAGCTGTGTTACTGGGTATTTTAAGTGTTAAAGCGTTCAACTAGGAATCATACCAGGCTCACCGAGGGGGAAATAAACTCGGAAATAGAGAAAATTTAGTAGCTTATGGTAGTACAGACTCATCTTGAGAGATCTTTTCATCCACTGGGCAAGGGGTGTCCAAACTGTGGCCCAGGGGCCAAATACGGCCTGCGGTCCATTTTTTATTGGCCCACAGCAAATTCTAGAAATAAAATGAAATATGGCCCACATTTTAACATAAAGCTTGTGCTGGGCTGTATTGTACTTTTTGCTTTCAGCACAAGGCAGTGCTTCCATGCTAACTCTGTAAACAAACATTTTGACTAGATCAATTTATTGAATTTAGTTTTATGTGACTAAATGAATACAACAATGTAAATGAAAAACATATTGGCAACCAAATAATAACAACAGTTTGATTTATAATGACCTGGTGGATTACAAGGGCTAATAACTGCACCGATGGTGTTTTAGAGGCAGAGCCAGTAGTAGCCAGGGCCAATCAGGGCCCACTGAAATCTGATTTGCCTCCCTAAAATCCTTAAAATTATTGGCTAGTTGCCTTGTCAGTCATTAACTATGAATTAAAGCATACCTAATCAAAGAGCATATCTTAACAATCATAACATTGGTTTTACTAACTTTACTATCCAAAAAATGAGACTGGCAGTAAAGCCAAAACAGTCTGGAAGAGAGAGAGGCAGGGAAGCGCTCAGCGGAAAAACGGCTGTGAGACGTATTTTATAGTACTCATTTGGTATCGGTACTTTGCTAAAGGGATTGATACCAAAAGAGTAGTTTGTAAATATCGATATATCGATACTTTAGTATCGATACTCCCACCACTACTGGCTACAATGACTGTGTCTAGGTTGCAACATTAAACAATCACAGTCAGAGGACAATCTTCACCGCCTCAAGTGAGAAATCCAACAAAAGGACGAGCTGATCGATGGCTTTATCTCCATAGCTGCAGCACAGGCGAAGCACGTATCCTTTATGCAGACCACTGGACGGCCACAACTGGTCTCGTTCTCCACAGCTGCTATTCCTTGGGTGACCTCAATGTATCCCGGCATGGGACTGAGCAATAAGGGTCCCTCAGTGGAAGCGAGCAGCCCTCCTCCCCTGCAGCAGCTGGCAGAGGACATCACCTCCACAGTCATAACGGTGGATTGGGTGGCCGAAATACATAGACAGCTGGATGATCCTGATGTCAGCATGGAAGCCAGCCTTCTTGCGCCCCCAGCTCACAGCTCCACACCAAAGCCAGCAAACCCGACCTGGACGACTGCAGCTCAGTTCAGCCGGAGAATGACAGACCCAGTTCCTCAGAGAGCCTCTTCACCACCCCAGCTTTCCCCCTCCAACCATTTTACGGCTCTAAGGTAAGAGGCCCCAGTCCATTCTGTGGAGTCCGCATCACCCCCCAGTCCCGCCAGGGCCGAGCGGTCCCGCTCCAGCCGTGGTGGTTGCTGCTGCAGCTTCCTCTCCTCCGCCAGTGCGCAGCGCAGGAAGCGCTGACCCCGTCATCTCAACCGTGATGGCACGCCGGAGGCTGCTGAGGAAGGCTGTCACCATACCCTCAGGGAATCTACCTTGGGCAGACATCCCCCTCTCCACTTCACCTGCGCCAACCACACTCAGACCCGACGCCTGTCAACTGGGAGCCACCATACCCCCCGCAGTCCCTGCGCATCTCCACGTCCTCTCATCTCCCCCTCCACCCTTATCATTGGTGACTCAATAACCAGGAAAATCTGCCTTCTGAATGCCATCACTCACTGTTTTCCCGGAGCCACTGTCCCTGTCATCCTGGACAAACTCCTGCACCTTCTCCCTGACGAAGATTGTGCTGCATGTTGGAACTAATGACACCACCTGCAGGGAATCCGAATGCACAAATAAGGGTTTTAACTTGCATTTAATGTTGTAAAGGACACAGGACAGACTGTTTTTTTTTATCTCCGGACCCATACCCACACTCGGCTGCGGAGCGGAGTACTTCGACCACCTCTTGGCTCTCAACACCTGGCTCCACTACACCTGCACCACCCATAATTTTATATTTATTGACAGTTTTAATATTTTCTGGGCTCCTGAGTCACTGTTCAGACACAATGGGATTCATCCCAACTAGTGGGGTAGCCGAATGCTGTCTGCAAACATTTTACATGCCATCCACTCCTCACAACGTGTCTGACAGGCTGCAGCCTTCAGTACATGCTCCCAAGGTAAGGCCACTCCACCTCTGCCTCACTATAATTTCTGGTTACCCAATCTCACTGAGCCCTCAAACCACACCCACATCCCTACCCCTCTCCCTCCTCCCTCCTCCCCCCGCCCTACAGTCTCTGCGTCCCTAATCCCTGTCTACACCCATCAAACTTCGGACTTTTAAATGTCAGATCACTCAACAACAAAATATTTTTATGTCTCAGATGTTCAGTTTAAACTGAACCCCCCCCCATTTTACTTACCTTCAGCAGCTGGGCCGAGGAGGGGGAGTTGCTGTCATTTATTAAGAACATTTTTAAATGCTCCCTTATTTTAAAGAATAGTTTTAATTTTTTTGAACACCTTGCTTTTATTATTAAATTATAAGACCCTGTTTTAATTATCATAATTTACAGACCACCTAAACCCAACAGTGCTTTTATTTAAGAGTTTTCAGAGTTTTTATACCATTTTATTTTAAAATATGACAGAATTCTCATTTTAGATGATTTTAATATACATGTATGGTGTCCCTCACAATCTCCATCTGTTGATTTTATAGAAGCTCTTGAATCTTTTAATCTCAGCCAGGCAATCCAGGAACCCACTGGCCTTTAGAGTGAGTGGGTTCCTCACTCAGCCTTATCTCAGCCAGCTTTTATTGAAAATGCACCTGTTTATAGAAGGGTTTTTAATTCAGAGTCTGCTGGTAAGTTTAAGCAGATCTTTGATTCTGTGTCTTTCACTGCTTTTAACCCAAATTTGAACACAGAAGAGCTCGTCTCTCTTTTTAATCACACCTGCAAATCTGCCCCGGAGTTAAAGAAAGAATGTAGAAGAAAAGACAGAAAATGGAAGAAATCAGGTGTGCAAGTTTTTAAAGATATTTGGAAGATTGCAATGAAAAACTACCAAAAGGCAGTTAAATATGCAAGGGTAGCATTTTATTCTGATCTAATTTTTGTTAATCATTCTAATCCTAGAGTTTTATTTAAAGTTTTGGAGTCCATCACCGCCACCTCCCCTTCCCATTTTAATGATGTTTCGAACGATTTATGTGAGAAGTTTTTATTTTATTTTAACAACAAAGTCAAGGACATCAGGGATAATATTAGACCCCAGCCCAGATCTTAAACACAAGTAGGGAAACTTTTTATTATTTAAGTAGTTTTGAGCTGTGTCCTTGTCTTTTTTATCTGAAATTTTAGCCCGGATGAAAACAGCTACGTGCAGTCTAGATTTTATTCCCACCAAATTTCTCAAGGAGGTTTTTAGCACAGTTGGACCCAGCATTTATCAATAATTAATAACAGAAGATGTAGTTCCCTCTGTTTTTAAACACCCTGTGGGCCAGCCTCTTTAAAAAAAATGAACCTTGACCCCTCTGATTTTAATAATTTTTGACCTATTTCAAAGCTTCCTTTTTTATCTAAAATTTTAGAGAAGGTGGTTTCTACACAGCTTTTATCTTTTATGTCTAGGAACAACCTCTTTGAGAAATTCCAGGCTGCTTTTAGAGCAGGTCACAGCACTGAGATGGCCCTCCTCAAGGTGACCCATGATTTTTTTTTAGCTGCTGTTAGAGGGGAGGAAGCCATTTTAATTCTTTTAGATCTCAGTGCAGCATTTGATATGGTTGATCATGCTATTTTAATTGAACATCTTAGAAACTGGGTAGGGACACTGCACTTAGTGGTTTTATTCCTATCTTTTAGAGCGAACCTTTGTGGTTACCATAGGTACCCAGTCCTCCTCTACCTCTACTCTTACCTGTGGTGTACCGCAGGGTTCGGTTTTAGGTCTGATTTTATTTTGTATTTATATGCCGCCTCTTGGCCAAATCATTCAGAATCATGGGGTCTCATTTCACTGCTACTCAGACGACACACAGATATACCTGCCCCTGAGACCTGAGGACCCTAGAGGCCTAGGTGCTGTTACAGACTATCTACATGACAACTCCTGCTGGATGGCTCAGAATTTTCCACAACTCAATAAATCAAAATCAGAAGTAAAACTTTTTAACATTCAAAATGCCACCCATATCATTCAGTCCAGCCTTTGTACCCTCTCAGAAAACATCAGACCCTCAGCCAAAAATCTAAGAGTAGTATTTGATTCAGACCTCACCTTCACATCTCACATCAGTAAATTTGTCCAGTCATGTTTTCTCCATATCTGAACCATCACCAAAATCAAAACAATACTCACCCAGTCTGACCTTGAAAAAAGTCATCCATGCATTCATCTTTTCAAGACTTGATTACTGTAACTCTCTTCTCTCCGGCATCAGTCAAAAATCCTTCTCTCACTTACAGCTGGTCTAGAACGCAGCAGCTAGGCTTCTAACTGGTTTTGACAGATGACATCACATCAGCCCCATTTTAGCATCCTTGCACTGGCTCCCTGTAAGTTTTAGAATTGATTTTAAGATTTTACTTATCACTTTTAAAGTGCTGAAAGGCCAAGCTCAAAGCTACTTAACAGAACTCTTAACGCCTTATGAGCCAGGCTGCAGCCTTAATCCTCGGGCGGGGGTTTCCTGGTCGTTCCAAAGTCGAGGCTTAAGACTACAGGTGACAGGGCCTTCTCTGTCAGGGCGCCTCAACTTTGGAACGACCTGCCTGAGGAGATAAGGCATGCCGAATCAGTGACATCTTTTAAATCACTTCTTAAAACTCATTTTTATAGGCTTGCTTTTATGTGATGTCGTCTTCTGTCTTTTTCTTCCACACATTTTACTTTGAAACTTCAATGTCTGCTCTTCTCTGCTTTGTATTTTATGCCTGGTTTGATTCTGATTGCTACTGTTTATCTTCACTTCTCCTGTTTGATTTTAGAGCATTTAACCCTCCCTGCTCGTTTTTACCTCTTTTTGCTGTTGTGTCCATTCTACCTCATTATCATCATTGTTATAATTTTATTATTATTATGAATGACATTTTACAGTTCCTAGCTTTCTAGTTTGTTTTATGACAAATTAATCTCTACACATTTAAATTATTTTATTCTATTCTTACTGCTCTGAGTTATTTTAGATGTTCTCACATCTCTGGTCTTTAGGTCTCTTTTTATGTAGTTGGGTTCCTGTGTTGCCTGGATTGGTCTATCTCAGCAAAGATCCATTAGGTAGTATTTACAGGTGGTGAATATTTACCAGGTTCATTGGCATTGTCTTTCTCTGTTGGTGTAGCCTGAAGATACAGAAATGAAATCTGTACACACTATGTGTATTCATAGTTAATCATTATTTGTCATTCCTACCAAAGATAAATCAAGGATTCCTTTGTGAAGCGTCAATCAGTCAATTAGCTCGTACACCAGTGAACCAATCATCACCTGATGACTCTTTTAGTCATGGAAACAACAAAACTAGATAAGCCTTATCAGACAAAGACTACCATCAGATTTTAAAATTTTGTTGAAGCCTTCTCTTTCTCTACTACATCTGGGCATGAATAAAAGATTCGAGCAGGAGTAATAAAAGAGGAAGAAACAACGAACATGCCCAGCAGCAGCAGCAGCAGTAGGAGTGCTGGGAAAGAGCATATTCAGAGTGAAGCTGAAATAAATTTCTTGCTAAAAGGAACAAAAGATGAATGCTCTAGATGGGAGGAAATAATAGAGAAATACTTTTAAGTGTCAACAAACACAGCCAAGGTTGATTTACAAGAAGCATAGCTGTTTCTAGAAAGCATTAATACTAGGTCACTACAAAGACAGAACAAAGCTGTATTATACATTATAGATGCTGAGAGCTATACTTTTTTAAAATGTGTTGATGCCATAAAACTCAAAATGAGCTAATATTCTCATGAAATGGTAAAATGCCTAACATATGCCATTCTACTGTGACAAAAATATGGGTTTATGAGATTACAGCATCCTAACTTTTTTGGAATTCTGGTTGTAGTTATAAAAAGCTTTTCACCCAACAATTTTGATGATCAAATTTTCAGTGTAAGCTAGAGGGCAAAGTCCAGATGCATTTGTCAGTTAAAACTATTAGCTAGTCCTCAAAGGTTATAAAGACACATATTTCAGACATGGATTGATTTAACAGGATCATATTACAGGAAAATCCTCCAGTTTCTGGGAGAACTCAGACTTGATCATGTTAGGATGTAAGCAGTGCCTCAGAAACCAAATCACTGAAAGCTAGTTCTAACAAATCACATGGGTGGTGCCTGCTGCTGTGTTAGAAGTTGGCCAGTCTTACTGTTGTTGCTTCTGTTGACTGATAACTCTTTTATACAGAGCTTCTTAACTGTGATTTATTCTGGATCTTAGAGCTTCTGTTAGGACTGACTTAAATGAATATAGATGTATTTCAACAACAAACAGAAGCAGAAGGGACCATTAGTGACAACAATGACTATTTCTATGTAGTGACTGAAGTGTCTGTATTAACCGTCACTGTGTAGGTGCCAGCTGAGGTGATTCACAGCTTGCTGCGGAAACAACACGTGCTTAAATTTCAATAGCAAAGATTCACAGTCATACATATGAAAGCTTTTAAATGGGAGCAGAATGAGAGTATTACTTGTGAAAAATATGTTACATATGCACAGAACCAGCTAAGCATCGAGGTAAGATGTATACAAGCTCCTCACAGTTGTTTGGTGGAAGCAAGCAAATGTCTGTTTGTCTCACTTTCCAGTTTTTTAATGAGTGAAATCACAAATGCATGACTCAAAGGATGGGTCAGGCAAAACAAGGGCAAAGGCAGCATCAGAGAAGCAGGCTGTGGTCTGTAGGAGGATACAGGTACAAGATCTAAACCACAAAACTATCTCTCTTTTTATGCTCATGCTGTTGAATTAAGCCAGTGTGAAGAATCTGTGTGACTACCTATTTACAGTTAAACAGAGATCAACTAAAAACAGATGAATGGGCACACATTTAGGACTAAACCACCAAATGACACCATATGAAAGGCTGAGTTTTGCTTTGCTTTTGATCTAACAAGGGGTTGCCTCTCTGACTAAACAATGCAGCAAACAGAAAAGGGAGTCATTCGTGGCTGACTGCTGGCTGGGTTACCCAAATGTTGGCATCCATTCTCAGTGATGCATGTCGGACGGTTCAGGCCTCCACATCGTCCATTAATCCCTGATAATTGGACATCTCATTGGGCATTAACCTTTACATAATAATCAGAAACTGATATAAATACTAACATACATTGGATAACAGCATTTGAGATGAGGGTGATTAATTTCAATGATGTTGGTACTCTTATTAAAACTCCTTAATGATAACACTCATCGATAATATTAGTTATAACAGGATTATTTGTGTTTTTAGGATGGAAAAATGAGACATATTTTTAACTGAACTCGTACTTTACAGCTACAGTCCCTTAAAAAAGTATTTAACCCCTTTCTGATTCCTGATGTTTTTGCATATTTATCACACTTAGATGTTTCGGATCATCAAACCAATTCAAGACCTAATAACTGGTTGTGCCACCCTTGGCAGCAATAACTGAAATCAAGTGTTTGCGCTAACTGGTGATGAGTCTTGTGCATCGCTGTGGAGAAATTTTGGCCCATTCTTCTTCGCAGAATCGTTTTAACTCAGCCATATTGGAGGGTTTTCAGCATGAACTGCCTGCTTAGACAGCAGAATTCAATGTTCCATCAATCACAGCAAGTGGTCCAGGTCCTGAAGCAGCAAAGCAGCCCCAGACCATCACACTGCCACCACCATGTTTGACTGTTGGCATGATTTGCTTTTTATCAAATGCTGTTATTTTTACTCCAGCTGTAATGGGCCACAAACCTTCCAAAAAGTTTAACTATTGTCTCATCAGTCCACAGAATATTTCTCCCAAAGTTTCATTTGTGACCTCCTGAATGAGTCGCCGTTGCACTCTTGGAGTAGTTTTGGTTGACTGACCCCGCCTGGGAAGGTTCACCACTGTTCCTAGTTTTCTCCATTTGTGGATAATGGCTCTGATGGTGTTTCACTGGAGTCCTAAAGCCTTGGAAATGGCTTGGTAACCTTTTCCAGACTGGTAGATTTCAATCACTTTGTTTCTCATTTGTTCTTGAATTTCTTCAGATCGTGGCATGATTTTTTATTATTTGGAGATTTTTTTATTTAGTAATGGCCAGGTCTCCCTTGAAAAAGAGGTTTTTAATCTCAATGGGACTTACCTGGTTAAATAAAGGTTAAATAAATAAAAAATAAACTAGAGGGGATTTACTTTTTCACACAGGGATAGATAGGTTTGGATCCCCCCCTTAAAAAAATTAAATAGTCATTCAGTCACTGCATTTTGTGTTTACTTGGGTTGTCTTTCTGAAATATAAGAATTGGTTTTGATGATCCGAAACATTGTGTGTGTTCCTGTTGGAATAAGTGTCATAAATATGCAAAAAAATCAAAATTCAGAAAGGGGGCAAATACTTTTTCGTGGCACTGTATCTTATACTGCTAATTCAGTAAATATTTCTCCTTTAAAAAGACTGGATATGTTCAATTATTTCTGACTAAAAACTAAAATTCAGATTTTCTCAGTGTGACATTTGAACAGGTCATAAAAGGATTTTAACCACCCCCCTTTAGTATCACAAATGTTTACAAATGGAGACAGCATAGCTAGCTAACTGATTTTAAACTCCTGTTGCAAAGGGGCAACGGGGGCCAAATACTTTTGTTCCTATAGTGTATTTTTCACTGATTTTTCTAACAAAGTCAAGATGCTATAACTGCAACAATATTTTGCTTAGTTTAGTCATTGTTATGTTTCAGTCAGGATGAACTTTAAGTCTCTATGGTGCAAACAATTAACAACAGCACAACTGAAGTTTCATCTTCACAAATTTCATAGCTGGGTTTGTTGTCAACTTTACACCATAACTCAACATATTATGTACAGTTAGCTGGTCACTGCAAAAGGTCACTGCTATTGGGTGGAAAGACAACTCAAGCTAATGCATCTGTTCTCCATGAAATGCCACATCTGAAAACTGAATCTTTGCCATGAACTAAAACACACAAAGATATTTTTCCTGCTTTTTGAGCACTAAGCATATCTGTTCTGGATGACAAAAATAACATTTTGGACACGGACTGACTTTGCTTTCTATCATTTTTACTCATGCAGTGTTGGCCTTTGAGTCCTCTGAATTCTGACTCATTCTTCTGCTGTTGAGGTCGCTGAATGACTTTGTCTTAAAAGCCATTCTCTTCACTCTGATCTCCCCCCCCCCCCAGCCGTCACTGTCACATCAGGCAGGACACGGTCTACATCAAAGACATAGAGTCCCTTCAGAGACCCTGAGGCCAGACATGCTGCATGAACTCCTCTGCTTTCTTCAAACTCCTGACAAACTTGTCAGAGCTTTTAAGAGTGCTTCTGAAAAAGTTGAGCTTGTTCTCATCAAAATTTTCAATTATAGCCGAAAACAACAACTTTATAGGTGTTCCCCTCCCCTCCCTGTTTTTCTCAATCTGTCTCCATCTGTATATCAGAGCATCTATTGTATGTCTCTCTACCTCTCTGTCTCTCTCTCTCTACAATCAATGATTTCTAATAGATTCAAGACATGATTGAGTAGAGGCGTCACTTTTCCACAGGCTGCAAGAGAAGCATATTAATCACTGAAAATGTCTTTTTATTATTTTGCACCGCAGCGAGCCCCCAGCACAAGCTAAGTGAGTGTGTGTTTGTGTGTATGTTTATGAATCTTAACACACAATCATGCTACTGCACTGTTTTATGTAACTGAACTGTGCTTCACTCTCAGCTCTTTCATCAAGAGATCGATAGGAGTGTTTTTATCAGTTCTTGTTCAGGCTTAACCATGGACTGTAACTTTAGGCTTTTACACTAAGTGGACAATAACTGTTAGTTTGTGGGGCTGTTTTTTCATTCCATTAGATGCCTGTGCCATCTCTGTTTCATTCAGACTAACACATTGAATCTGACAGGAAATGTTCCTGCAAGTAAAAATTCATGAAACAGATTGTTTGCGCCCTTATTGTCCAAAGTTTTCCACACACTTTTCCAAGCAGAGGTTACCAGAGCATAGTCTTAGTTTGTTAAATCCTTTGGGGTATTTTGTTGTTGAGAGTTTGGTTGAAATCGATTTCATCAGTAGAGGGGTGAAATGTTTTTCCAATACCACTTTACAGTGCAGACAAGTGATGAACTAGGCCTGATTTATACTTTGGCATTGAATCTACACTGTAGCAAACACCATGAGTCTGTAACCCTATGGAGAAGCCTTCCTTACACCAATTAAGGTACAATCAGCATTAGCTTCAACATGACATGTTTTGTTGCCATGGCTTCACGTACACTAAGAAACACAGAATAAGGGTTGGCAATAAATCAAGTATACTCAGCTTTTGCCACGTGGATATTTCTAAAATGACTCATCTGGTAGTGGTTTGGATTTCAAAAGAGAATTTCTTTTTTCTGAAAACTCCCTGCCGGAGTTTTCAATGTCAGAGAGATGATAGCTCACCAGCTCACAAATCAGTTTTGCCTGTCCCAACAGCATGCACCTCAGATTTGTCTGTTTTCTACCTTTGACAAAAATCAACAGTTGTTGACAGCACTTTCCACTTTTTTGCAGATGGGCCAATGGGTGTTCACTGTTGCCAGACACAAAGCCTAAAACAAAAAAACGTACATTACTGTATATTTTAAGGCCTGTTTGGGTCAAAAATTGAGGCAGGAGTAAAGCATAGATGTGGCAAGTTAGCCGACTGATGGCACCATCAGGAAGGAAGGCAGGTTGGCACAAGCCTGATTGTTCTCTGGACATCTTTGCACGTCTTTATTACCAGGGGTTTGGGAAAAGGAAAAATTACTGACAAGATAACAGCGTCCACACATTTAGGGCGGAGTAAGGGATGGATGTGGCAAGTAAGCACAGCCTAGGTTACTGTTCAGATGGGTAGAAGGGATGCCACGAGCCCTTGGTCATGCTGTGGATGTCCCGAGGGCCGGAAAACTGCCCAGGGTCTCCACCCGTTTTACCAGGGCCTGGACAAAAGTGATGCCATTGAGCTTGACTTTGGATGCCGAGTGACACGAACGACTGCGTAGTGCCCTCCATGCCTAGAAGTTATGCATGTGGCAGTATAGTTTAAACATTATTAGGGACGCAAATCCAATGGCCAGTGAGTTAATCATAAAAAATGATAACCTACCTGAGCAGGTAATGACATCATAACTTAAAGAAATAAAGTTACAGGTACACATGAGTGTCTATTCAGACTCTTTGTCAAACTGGATAGATGAGCACATGATGTGACCAAAGATGCCATAAACTGACATCACTTACCTTATGTGTGTTTTAAAAATATGTTGAATAAGTTGGATCTTAACTTTAAAAACATTGATATCACTTGAGTAAGTGTGGGAAGAAGCTACAGCTCCCACTAAAGAAAGGAGCACAACACTTGACCCTCATTTTGAAAACTTTACTCGTGTCTAATTGAAGCCCAAAGCCATGGAGCTCTTCCTTTACACTCCGTAATTTGAGGATGAAAAAAAATGTGATTTAAAACTTTTTTGAAGCGTAAAATTTAACACTATATATAGTTTTACATACACTATTGAGTGAGGTAAATGGGAATAAACAGCAAAAGATAGTTTTTTTCAGAGTTTTAAATACAGCAATATAGAGTGGTGCAGTCGTGACGTGATTTTGTGGTCAAACCTGGAAGTTTGCGTAGCATGGGTTCCCTCTGCATCAAGCCTATGGGATTTTTCAATGGGTTTTTGGATTATTGCCGAAAATAAGCTCTGTGTCCAATAAAAGTTTATAAAACTTACATGTTTTGTTCATAAAGATAATCTTCATAAACTGATAATATATGAATCATATCTGGTTCGTTAATCTAACTGTCGAAAGTAAAAAGCTAACGTCATGCTATACTGAACTACAACAGGGTCAACTGAGTTTAAGGTCATCACACGCGGTTACAACTGTACAGCAGGCTCAGTTGCCGTGCTTTGGATGATGACGTATGTAGTCCTTGTTAGCTATCTTTTAGCAACCGCCTTTATTAAGATGTGAAAAGATACACAATTCAAAGGTGGGGCACGTTTCAGATGTATTTTATGTCATAGGATAAAAGATTAAACTCTCTTGAACTTGTGTTCACCATAGACCTTATTTAGACTTTCAGACCAGTGAATTGGAAGTACTAAAATGCTAACTCACTTATGCGTTTATAGGACCCATTCCTGCACCATTCCATAGCGGCGACAAAAAGGTCAATGGGACGGTTACAATGCAAGTCAAAGAGCAGAATGTGACGGATTGCTCTTATCAATACCAGGCTTCAGAGGGAAAACTGAATGGTTGTGTCAAACATAACAAATGCAAGGGAACTAGATATGAGCCTTGCTGAATGCCAGTGCAATAGCACTTCAATATCTAGACTGGATACTGTAACAGTGGGTCAATCCATGAGGCTCATCCATGAATCCAACCAATTTAATTTCAGTTCAATGCTATTCTGTGCTAAAGCAAGCACATCTTTTTACTGTCCCACCAGTAGGCTTGTCCCCATCATGGCATTCTAAATGTCAGATTTCATCTAATATTAGTGGTGCATTTTTTCACATTATCTTAAGTGGATTGTTTTGGCTGAAATGGGCCAAAAAGTTTATAGAACATATCAGCTTGAAGTTTTATAAACTGCACTGCGATTGACTAGCAACCAGTCCAGGGTGTACCCTGCCTCTCGCCCAATGACAGATGAGATAGGCTCCAGCCCCCTGTAACCCTGAACAGGATAAGCAGTATAGAATATGGATGGATGGATGTTTTATAAACCCCGGCTTGTGCTTTCTGCTTTATGGATGCTGACTGACACAAACTCTCAGTTTTTGCACTGAATATTGAACCAGAAAAGTTTCACATGCCTTGAACCCAAAAAGTGCTTCAACAGAGAGTCACGTAAAACTGTGAGGGGAAAAATGAACAGGATTTGTATTTTCAGAACCAAGGGAGCCTGAAATAGCCTTCCCTACTTTATGACAATATGATCACCATACAAAACCACTGAAAATTGATAGATCCATATTTTGAGTTATGTGGCATCCTTTTTATATTGTAATATAGTTTAAACTCTGCCCAAAGCTGTTGCTGTTCCTCATTACTTCTGGCTTTATGACACAAGACAATTTATCTAGAGACAGATACCCCTGCCCTCTAAGTCACCCAAAGCACACAACAAGAACAGGAATTGTCATTTTGGGGAGGGGGGAGATTTTGTTGACAGCAACACCAGGGATCTCATTTTCTAACCAGCCAGCCAGAGAAACTGAAAAAGTCAGCCATAGACATTCCCCTCAGGGATTAGGGATTCAGCATCTCACGCAAAGACCCGACAGCAGCTTGAGCCCGGACCCTTTGATTAAACAGCGGTGTCTCACTGCTCCCGCTGCTGCAGCTCCGGCAGCCATAATACGAGCCTGTAAAAACTGCAAAACTGTACAAGCAACTAAACTCGATACACCCCTGAAAACATGCATGCTGACTTGATAGGTCTAAAAATAAAGAAACAGGAGCATGAATCAAATCAGCCTGAAAGCAGACTCTCAAGAAACTGGCATCATACTTGGCCAGACCACATGGCAGATGCAAAGTCAGAGGAAACTAACTGGCTCCTGCCAGCAGCGCCCATTATCTGCTGGGCGTGCATGCAGGGCACAAGGTTAAACTAACAGGCCTGCTCGTCCCAGAACAGACCTGGCTGATTAACACACGCACACAGACACGCAAACACAGGCACAAAGGGCTCACATGATAGTAAAGCATTCTGTTTGATGCTGAAAGATTAATTTCCATGAATTTCAATGTACTGGGAGATTGTTTTGGTGCCAGTCTGCATTAAAATCAAGCCAGAGAAGCATGCAAAGACAGTATGGATGTTCTGTACCTGCAGTGTTATAGTGTGTGAGATAGAGAAAGAGAGGAGGAGCTGCATCTTGCATGTAAACAACTCTATTAGCGAGCTGTCCTTGAATGATCGAGGGAGCTGTGGCCTCTATGGGATGTCTTCCTCCTGTGTTCTGCCAAACCATCTTCCTCTTTTCCTTTCACTTCTTATCCACGCAGCACAACACAGCACATAATGAAACACTTAACAGACAGTGAGAGCCTTTATTATACTCTCTGTCACAATTCATGCATTTGCTACCAGCCATTGCACAAAGCAGGCAAGACTCAGCAGCATGAAAAAGTGCTCTTATAGTCTTCCGTTCATATGTCCGTTTGACATTTTTTCACTTTTCCCCCCTCCGTTATTTTAATATTCAATCCTCACCTCATAATCCCATTACTGTCAGAGGGCCATGCTTTGTGCGCCATAGTGTCTCATGCTCTCATTTTTCCTCTTTGACAATGAGCTGGCAGAGAAATTAGTCTCATTCTGTGCACAGGAGGGAAGGGTGAAGATGAAGTGTAGTGGGTGAGACGAGAGGAGACACATTAGACAAAAGAAGTCTGAGGAGTGCATGGAGCTCAAAGATGATGGCTCTGGAAGAGAGGCTGGGGGAAAAGGTTGAAACAGAAGAGTATGACTAACAGCAGGTTATTTGTTATGCTGCTTATGAAAGGTAGCAAACAAGTATTTTATTAGTGATAATACGAGCTATTTAAGATACAACTGAGATGTGCAGCACGGTGCAATGTGAATAAATCTGTGGATAACGGATGAAAAATGCATTTGCAGAGTGTGGCTAATGGTAGCAGTGCTACCATCAACAGCCTCCAGGGCTCCTTGTGGGTTACAGTATATACTGTATTTCTCTGCTAAATGTGGCATGCATTGCTCCAGAAAATAAGAAAAGAAAAGAAGACAGAATAATGTCTACAGACCTGCAGGCCTCACTTTTAAAGTCAGTGATCATGATTCAACAATAAAAAAGGACTGAGCAAAAATGCCAAAAACGTTTTGTGATCTGGTCTGGATCTGCTTTACTGCTTCAGGACCTGGACGACATGCCATAATGGCTGGAACCATGAATTCTGCTCTCTACCAGAAAATCCTGAAGGAGAATGTCTGGCCATTCGTTTGGGACTTCAAGCTCAAGTACAGTTGGGTTATGCAGCAAGACAACAAACCAAAACCTACCAGCAAGTCCACCTCTGAATGGCTTTAAAAAAAAAAAAAAAAAGGATTTGGAGTGGCCAACTGAGATGCTGTGGTTGATCTTAAACGGGGAGTTCATGCTCGAAAACCCTTCAGTATGGCTGAGTTAAAACAATTCTGCAAAGAAGTAACCCTCCCCCTCCATGGCGATGTGAAAGACTCATCACAAGATATCAGAAACGCTTGATTTCAGTTATTGCTGCCAAGGGTGGCACAACCAGTTATTAGGTTCAGAGGGCAATTACTTTTCCACACAGGGCCAGATAGGTTTGGATTTTTTTCCCCTTAATAAATAAAATCATCATTTAGAAACTGCATTTTGTATTTACTTGGGTTGTCTTTGTGAGATAGTAAATCTGGTTTGATGATCCGAAACACTTAAGTGTGACAAACGTGAAAAAAAAAAAAATCAGGAATCAGAAAGGGGGCAAATTCTTTTTCACAGCACTCTAAAACTGATCGAGATGTTGTGGCAAGACGTTCAACAGACTGTTCATGCTCAAAAACCATTAAATGTGGCTAGATTAAAACAATTCCCCAAAAAGGAATGGGCCAAAATAAAAGACTCATTGTCAGCCATTGCAAATGACTGCTTGCAGTTGTTGCCACCAAGAGCGGCACAACCAGCTATCAGGTTTACTTTGACATAGGGCCAGGTAGGTTTGGATGGCTTTTTTTTTTTTCTTTTCAAATAGAGGACTGTAAGTTCAGCTTTTTCAACTCAGAGCACTTTGAGTACAAAAAAAAACAAAAAAAACAGCTGACCAACAGGACATTTTAACATCCAGGAAGCTGAGTGCTGAAAATGTTCAACTGCCTGAATCTTAGAGTCAATTTAGGCTGGACACGGATTGTCTACCACCACTCTCAACCAATCACAGCTCATTCTCTCAACAAAGCTGTCCATTTCAATATGACTTCGTCTCAGCGATTCCTGCTACACTACACCGCTGACAAAGCTTAACCTCCACCACCCCTGATTCCTCCTTTCGAGACTAAAGCTGTTGTTGCTCTCTCATGTTCAGAGGGAGAACATGAATGTGACAGACAGAATGTGACACAAGTTTTCAGAAGGGCTACAGTTTGATCATAAATGTTTTCACTCTTCCTCACATTTTCAGCGGATCTCTCTGTCTTTTTTCTCCTGTTACCAACTGATAGTGGTGTGTCCCTTGGATGAAAGAATTGTTTGAGCAGGAGGTTACAGTAGCGACAGACTGATCCTCAGCCACGAGAGAAAAGCACATCTACTACCAACAGCAGCAACAGCATGACGTCATCTGTGATACCTCTGCCTCCTGTAAAGGTGAACAGTGCAGGCTAACTACATCTCCGCTGTAGCTTCTTTACCCACAGAGCCCTTAGAGCCTCTCTCACTACTCTCCTTACGGTTACTTAGTTTGTAAACATGGCCTGATGCAGGCAAATATACACGTGTCATATTCCTTCCATTTCTTGATGATGCATTAAACTGAACTCCAGGGGATGTTCAGTGCCTTGGAAAATAACTTTTCAATAACGCTTTCTCTGAGTTACTTGGAGTGTTCTTTTGTTTTCATGGTGTAATGGTAGCCTGGAATACTGATGACCAGGGGCTGGACCTTCCAGACACAGGTGCTACAATGACTTTAGATACATTAACTGCACTCAGGTGATGCCTACATATTTACCTAATAGTCAGACTACTAGCACCAACTGGCTGTACCTCTGTTGAATTAGGTCAGTCACTTTAAAGGGAAGGGGGGGTTATGCAATATATCACACTGCATTTGATCAAATTAATATAGGGAAAAACACTACTGTGAAGCTACCCATTCCTCTTCAGACTGCACAGAGCAGAATGCTTACTGTCTCCCCAACCTCACCTTCATGCGCTCTGCAGTCTGTTAAGACCTCGTCTAATCTCTAACCCCCCCACAGCTTGCAAATGTTCACTACTTCATCATCATCTAAAGGGCTACACAGAGGGAACTCTAATAGTGTCTGAAATCTGCTCTCCCATCAGCATTACAGTGATGGTGCACAGGAATGCTAAGGTTTAACCTTGGGCTGTCTGTGGTTAACATATTGCACCATCACACACTGCAGCAGTACAATAAAGGCTCATGATGAGACTGTGTGTGCAGGTGTGCATATGTTTACATGTGCTGTTAACTCAAATCAAACCGAGAATACTTGACTCTAATGCCTCTCAGCTTGCAGCAAAAACATATTAAACAGAAGAAATCTCAAATGCACACACCATACTCTGCATCTGTGATATCTTCAGCTTCGCCTCTGAGACTAAACATCCAACCAACATAAACAGAGCACACACACATGCATCCACATAGCTGTTTATATGCACAGCCTGTAGGGCAGAGGCGGGAAACTGTCACAAGCATACTCTCATGAGAAGCAAGCGGCGTTATCTTTGTTATCCTCCTCCCCAGCTGGGCCGTGGTGAGACACAATAACGTTGCAACCATCAATGCATTGTCACAATGCACAGATGTGTCAAATTCTGTAACTTACTTTTTTACACCAACACAGGCACCTTCTAACATTTTAATGCAGCTACTCAATCAAAAACTTTTATCTGAGTTATGAGGAAGGTCGAAAACATCAGAGGTCAAAGCCGCTTTAGATGTGTTGGGAGGGAACTTTATTGTGTCGTTATGATGCTTGGCAGCTTTTATTTGCCTGTGATGAGGCTTGTGTTGTGTCACAAAAGTGTATCTCTCCGAGGGAGAAGAATGATGGCTGAAGACCTTAGGTGTGTCTTGCATAATAAAAGTCTGATCCCTATTTCTAAAGGTTTCAGTGTCAAGCAGTAGGGAAGAGTTGATCATCATTACCACTTCTTTAAAATATTGATCTGTGTCATTGAAGCTTTGCCTTTTCAAATGCCATCAGGCTGATTTATCCAGCCATCCATCTCTTATCCAAGCTGCTGTCCCATTCAGGGTCACAAGAAGGCTGGAGTCAATCTCAGCTGTCATTGGGCGAGAGGACTCTGGACAACTTACCAGTCAATCACATGACTGATAACATAGACAAACAGTTGTTTACTCTTTAGCCCTCACTTACACCAACAAGCAAGTGGGAGTCACAGATTATACCAGCAAGGAAGTCTTTGGACCCGTCCAAAAAGACAATTTTTTTTGGCCCAGGATTAAAACTAGGATAACAGTGGTACCTACTGCATCACCAATCTAAAATGATGGTTACTTGAATTACTTTAACACATTTTTCAGGTTTTAGATACTGTTTGATGATGTAAGTAGATATTTTTAACATGGTGGAGGATAATTTTCATAGGATTATATATTTAAACAACACAAAAAGTAAAAAAAAGTCATTTGAGACTAATTTATTCACTGAACAAACAGGAGCCTCAGCGGCATGTGGAAGATCCATACACAGCTACAACAGCCTGGCCCTTCCTCATACTGGTCACCAGCCTGGTCACTTACTGCTGTGGGGTGGCATCCCATTCTAAAACAAGCATTTGACACCAGTAAACCAATGTGGTTGTGTTGGTCACTCTGGCATCAACAGCACACCCAAGCTGATCCCACAAGTCTCAAGTGGGGTTGAGGTCAGGACTGCTGGCTGTCTGTTCCATCCTACCTTCCACTGGAGGTAGTCTCTGTTAAAACTGGCTCCGTGGGGGTGAGTGTTGTCATCTTGGAGGATAGAGTTCAGCCCCACAATGTGGAGATATAGAATTGTGACTGGTTGCAGAATCTCATCTCAACATCTCTCTGCACTGAGATTGCCTCCAGTGATAACAACCCTTGTTTTTCCAGTGAGAGAGATGCAAGCAGACATCATCACACTGTCTCCACCAAAAGATGTTACTCTATCAGCACAGTGTTCTCTGCGTATTCTCCACACGTAGGCCCTATGATCCAACTACTGTAGGCAGAATCTCGACTCATCACTGAAAATACCACTCCTCCACATGTTCTAACCTGACACCCCAGATGGATGTGTTTCACACATCCATCTGAAAAACCTCCGATAGCCAGCGTTTGGGAAAGGGCAGACCCTTTGAAAAAAACTCGGTGGGTGATTGGATGAACGTTCTGTCTGTCACATCTTCACGGGCCAATGACAGCAACAAAACCCGTGACATTGCCGCTACTGAGATGCACATGCGCAGCTACTAGGGAATGAACTCCATAGAGAACTGTGTCCATGCCTGCAACCATGGCAACTGTAGACATGTCAGTACACGACTTTTGTTGTTTTTAAAAGAAAACAACTCAGTGATGTTCTTTGTTCTTCATTTAACGTCGAAATGTCATAAAGTTCTGATAAAACTGGTGCTTTAGCAGCATCCAGGCTAATCTCTTCTGTCATAACTGCATGGGCCTCTTGTCGCTGCTTGCTTATGTCATGACTCCGCCATGCCTGAAAGTACTGCCAAACTGTTCAGACGGGAGCTTTGCAAGATGGATTCGCCAGTGAGAAACACAGAAATGGGCAAATCCATCTGCTTTGCAAGGTTACACATGTTCAGGTTCTAGTGCAGATATTGCTGACCCCAGCGCTAATGGACCTGACAGGGAAGGGCAGGCGTGGCAGGCCTCCTGGAAGCCTTTTGAGACTGGAGATTGGCTACAGTCTGATTCAGTATAAGAGTTAATGCCAAGAAGCAATGTTACAACAAAGAAATAATCTACCAAATTTCTTTACTTTGTGTAATAAGTTTAGATAAAATAAATGATCAGGTACACAGTGATGCTGCTTCTGATGTCAGACAAACCTCTACTCTGCAAGGAAATATGTAGTATATTAAATTAAATCATTATGTAAGAATCAATTGATGTACTGTCCCCAAATTTATATTTTTTTTATCACAAAGGCCCCATTCTAAATTTGATTGTTAAAAGTTCAAAGTGATATTTTTCTTTTTCAACATTCTGCTCAGTAATGATTCCCTCTTGGTTTGTTGTTATCAGCTCTGTGTTCACACACAGAAAGGTGCTTCCTTCAGCTTGTTTTGTGTAACTCAGAGGCTCAAATATGACTTTTAATGTTCCTTGTTTTTCCTTTTTGTGTGAACTTCTTACTCCTCAAACCTTAGCCCTGCCACCATTTGTGGGGAGTTCGCCCCACCAACTCATGGATGCTGTACAAGTACTTAGAGGCACCATGGCACAGTTTTGTCACAAGAGTAGAAGTAAAGAGGAACCAAAGTACTCCCCAAACAAAATACTGTTTAATTTGGTCTAAGACGCACTTAAAAGAATCAACGCAAGGCTGCATATCTGAAGATCAGCACATTAAAACTAAGGAGGCTGTGCGGTAGTTCCCATCCCAGGAGAAGCCAGAGGCTGTTGGCATCCCTTGGTGAAAGAATAAAACTCAATTAACCAATCAGATGAGGCTTTTGTCATGACACTGCAAAATTGTGACAGACCTGGACTATGGGAAGGAAAGCCAACAGCTCCATTAAATCACATCATGGTATCAAATGAAATAAAAAAATGTCTTCAATAGATGAACACAGCAGCAAAATAAAATAAAATTGATAGGAGGAAAATGGACTCTCTTAGAGGAAAATAAGAACTGAGGGAGTTGATATTTTATAGGCAGAAGTTTAGGACTGTAAATAGGCCACTCAATCATGATTCTTCACTACTACAGAAGAAAATTCTTCTTCAGATAGCAGGTAAATACCCACCCCCTTCTCTCTCTGTAACTTCACTGTCGATATAAATGCCCATTTAGCTATACGTACATTTTTGATGTGATCTTGCTCAAATTATGGTACTTAGTGCATGAACCAGTGGGTAAATCAGTTTATCAGAATAATTAGTTGTTGCACTTATTTGTGTGTAGCAATGAACGAGAGACAGCAACACTGTGAGGTTATCAATCAATCAATCAATCAATCAATCAATCAATCAATCAATCAGTGTTGACTGACAGATGTTAATCTTTAATATTATAATAAAGACTACATATAAACCGTATTATAATAAGAAAAGCACTTATCACCATGAGCACAGCACTAGTATAGCAGTATTTAGCCCTGTTACCATGGTGACAAAAACTTTTCCTTTTAAGGGCAGGGATGCTGAGCAGACCAGTGTGCCTAAGTGTGCCATGACTCACGGGGAGTCTGGTCTCATTAGTTGTTGCAGTTATTTGTTTTTAGAAATGAACAAGAGACAGCAGCACTGTGAGGTTAATATTACCTGATTAAGTTTCAGATAAAGCTACCCGAAATGATGAGATTTTTGCTCAATAGCTCCTGTAGGTTATTTTGGTGTAATTTCAAGGGACAGGCAGGAAATGTTTGGGAAAGGGCAGAGGCTTTGAAAAAAACTCGGAGTGTGATTGGATGAACGTTCTGTCCGTCACATCTCAGGTCAGAGCAACAAAAAAAGTGATGTAGCCACTGTCGAGCTGCGCGTGCACAGCTACCGAGGAATAACGTGAACAATGGCGACTATAGACATTGAGGTCCTCGACTTTTGTCGTTTTTGAAAAGAAATCAACTCACTGCTGTTCTTTGTTCTTCTTTAAATGTTGTCAAGTTCTGATAAAACTGGTGCTTTAGCAGCATTCATGCTAAGCTCTTCCGCCATAATTGCACCAGCCTCTTGCTGCTGCTTGTTTAGGTCATGACTCTGCTGCGCCTGAAAGCACTGCCCCCCGTTGCTGATTGGTCCTGCCACTTTCTAACCGGGCCCATACGGTTCAGATGGGAGCTTTGCAAGATAGATTAGCCACTGAAAAACAAGGAAACGGGCATATCCATCTGCTTTGCAAGGTTAATAGTAAGTGGTTACTGAAATGTAAAAGGCTACATGTTGCCCTTTCTCTCTGTCTGATTCTGTGTGTGATAAAGCTCTGAGAAACATCACCCTCCCCTCCTTTTTTTCTTCTGCAGCATCTGATTGGTTAAACACAGGGCAGTTTCTAGCTCTGTGTGGGCCCTATGCAAGATGCTGTTTGGGGTCCCCTAGTTTGCTAAACTAATGGAGGTATTCATTACCCATTAGATGATCTATGAACACGCCACAATCTTTTAGACTTCAAAAGCAAAACAGGCCACAGTCATGATAACCTCTCATATTAAATTGTTCATGGTCTGAACTTACATCTTTTTTTCTGTGGGTGGAGCTAACAGTCATATATAGAAAATCTCTTACTTCAGTTTATGATATTATGCATCTTTTGAATAAAACAAAATACTACATCAAAAACTTAATTCAGCTGTAGGAATGGAAGCAGGATTGTTCTAATTAGCAAACTGTACTGTCACAATAAATATTCTTAAAAATGTGCCAATGGAGACTGCAGCTTACTCAGAATTAGCAATAATCCACTCAGAGCAACAATCCACTGTCACAATAGTCCAAAATAATCAAATAATCAATTCATCAAAACAGTAGCACAATTCTAATCAGAGGCCTTTAAAATACACACAAAACTTAGTAAATTGATCATAACGAATTCTAAAGTTATGTTAAGTGGCAAATCTGAGAAAAAAATTCCACTGAACGATGACAGCAGACATCTGCACAACAACAATGCAGCTTATCACTGCAGCTTATTTTATTCTTATGTCCTACATTTATTTTTTAAGCATAAAAGGCTGGTACTCAACTTATTCTACCAAAGAGCCACATTGTCTTAAAAATACTTAAGTGAGAGCCACAGTCAAAACCAGGGATGTAAGGTGGGTTCTAGGGCAGTTAATCCTTAGTTTATTTGAAATGAATCAGTGAATTGGTGGGTAATTGTGAGGTTAAGTGGGATGCAATAGGCTTCATCAAAATGTCATATAGTGTCAGAAGAAACCATATGTCACTGATAATGACCATATATTTATTTTATTTACTGATGTTGGACCAAAACCATCTGCAAAAAGCAGAGATGGAATTCTGAGGTCCAACCAAAAACCCTCCTCCCCCTGGCTGCACCTCAAGATCCTGTCCATGAAAACCACAAATAGAATTGAACACAAGGGGCCGCCCTGGCGGAGGCTAGCACTCACCAGGAATGTGCTCGGCTTTGTGCCTAGGATACAAACACAGCTTTCGATTTGGCTATACATGGATCTGATTGCTCCCTGCACCAGTCACGGGACTCCAAATTCCCCCAGTTCCCCTACTTGACCCCCAGTGGGGCACAGTCATAAGCCTTCTCCAAGTCCCCAAAACATCCCTTCATCACACATGTAGACTGGTTGTACAAATTCCCATGCTCCCTCCAGGACCAGATGAGAAAAGGTATAATTAAAAAACAAGTGCCATTTGAGTTTGCTTTTTTGTCTACATTAGGAATATCTAATGCTAGAAATTATGCAACCTCATCAAAGGCTGTTGATTGTAGCCATGACCCAGCATCCTACAACCAAGCATATGTCGATACCTGTGTCAGTATGTGGTTTTCTAGACATTTCCTCTGAGGTTCCTCCTCTCACAACCTCAGCAAAGGCAAAACAGAAACACCTCAGGGGTTCTTCATGACAGGTGATATCAGGGTTTTGTTTTCCATGTTCTCTGCCTGTGCTTGTGTTTCTTCATGTCATCAACATGTGTCTGTCTGTGTGTGGGAAGATGTGTTCTTTGGAGAGCCATGGGACTGTTCTGTTTCCTACTCTTTATGAGTTTCATGATTAAAGGCCCATGGCAGTGAAGACTCTTTTAATCTTTGTCTCGCTCTGTTTGGTTCGCCATGTTTTCTCCAGAGCTCCCTCTCTCCCTTGTCCAACACCAGCCCGGACAAAAGCTTCTTTCAAGCAGCCGATCCCAACATCCTGCTCAATCCCAGAGGATTGCGTCTTTTTAAGTTCCATTTGAAAGACAAACATTATGAGAAATCTAACATTATAAAATCTTAAAAGGCTATTTGTTCAGTATAATATCGGGATTCAATGATTGGAAATTGGTTGGAAGAAAAGGGAGATATCTCTGCGCTGAGAGGAGGGGAAATAAATTGAATCAAGGCTTTGGGTACATGTGTATTTAAAGAACGGTATCTTCCTCTGAGATAATTGAATTTCCCAGAAACTCTCTCTATCCCAAGAGGAGAATAAAAGGATCTGTGATTAAGTTGAAGGTTAATGTGGAAGAATGGAAAATAAATTCTTTAATTAGCTAGTTTGATTTAATTTGAATGCTGTTAAGCAGAATTCCCATGTGTCCAAAAGCAGAACTGAGGGTTAGTGGAGAAAAACATCTGTAATCACCGACACTAAAACAGCTGGCTTCTCTTCCTAATGGAAAGCCTTGTTTCTTCTTCTTCTATCTTTTAAAAGAACATGTTTTTCAGATGAACCATCCCCTAGTTTAATTAAAAGTACATCTTAGAAATCCTATTGTTGTGTAATTTTGCTTCATCTGCATATTCTTTCTATGTCTTGTTTTAAATGATGTTATCTCCATTGTATTGATTTTTTTTCATTGTGTTGATGTTTGTGTGTGTGTGTTTTGCTGATGGTTGGGTAAAATGTAATGGACATATAAAACTGAAATAGTGTAATATTGGAGAGTGATTTCAGTGTTGTGGAAGTAGAGGCAACATGTGAACATGCACTAAGATTTTCACATACTCACCATGCTGGCTCTAATGTTACACATCACCTACATGGAATCACCTGTTGTTCATCTGTTTCTTCCTCTGATGGCAGATAAGAACCCGACCAGCTTAAACGTTGGCCCCCTTTTTTCAAAGCCACAGCTGCAGCCTCTCTACTGGCTTCTCTTCTGGAGTGTTTTTGCATGTGTGTGTTAATATGTGGTGCGTCGTTTAGGCTTGTTGTGATCCACCTGTGCTGCTTCTGTTCAGGCCTGATTGGTGCAAAGCTGCAGTGAAACTATCATCCAATCAGAGAAGAGCAGTTGAAGTGCAGCTCTCGTCTAGTTTACATACTTAAAGACATGTATTTTTGAAATTACGGGTTTCCTGTGCATTTTGGCCTCTCATACAACCACATTGTTAAAGGGCCCTGAAACACATGTTTTGAAAATCACCTCAAGAAATTTAGAAATGTTTTTACAGCGTTGTGTGGAATCAGCCATGTGGACAACAAAACTGATGCCAAGCAAACTTGCAGAGGCCTGTTTTTGTTGTTTTGGAGGAAACTGTTCAAACAAAGAAGGGGGGGAAGAATTCTATAATGAAAAGATTTCAAGACAATTTGCTTTTAGTTGTGCAGAATAACGAACCTGACAATGGCACTTTCGGTAATGCAAAACATCATCTGAGAGCAGCGCTGTAGTCCAAAGCTAGACAAATGGCTTTAGTCTGAGAAGAAAGATCTTCATCAGTTAAAGCTGAGTGGATAGAAATAACAATTTCCTCAAGTTGAAAAGTGATTAAACTGCATCATATCAACAGGAGAACATGAGCTAGACGGGCGGCGAGGCCAAACATTCACTGAAGATGTCACAGGATATGAACGAGTCAGACTCGCACTCTGCTGGCCCAATAAAACACGTATCTTCCTGCAACATCAATCTTTGCACCGAGTCTCCATTATCAGCACAGGAAACAGGAGATTCTTGTCATGTTGTAGGTGTTTTTATGTGTCAAAAAAACAATCTTTGTTGCTGATTTTTTCTGTTAAAAAACACCCTTGATAGTTAGTAAATGCAGAAATAAATGTTTTCTGTGTTGTGATATTTTCGTTTGTTTGAGACCTCAAACAGGTAAGGAGAGGCCTGCGCTGTCTGTTCACGCCTGCACATTTCTGGAGCCTCTGTGGACTTCTTGTCTTTGATTAAGCTGCCAAGGCGCTGAGAGCAAAGCTATTGGGTATCGCCTGCAGGGAGAGGAGAACAGAGATGATGTGATAGGTTCTGGTCTCTGCGGTCTTAAAGCTTCTCTGCATTTCTTTCTTCCATTTCTATGTCTTTCTTCACCTTTTAACCACATGCCAGCATTTGATAGTAAAAAAACTATAGGCTGGTGCTTTTTATCTTTCCTGCAGAATTTGGTCGAAAATATGTCAACTATTTGCACTGCAGCGCTAATAAGCAAAGTCTGATCCAATTATGAGCACAGCAATGTAAACAGCTACGTTGGCAGGCAGCAAACAACACTCACAAAGCCTCTCTCCATCTTTAGCACCCACATTCACACATGCACAGTGATCACAGCCAAACACTACAGCAAGGAAACATTGCATCACTGGAAGAATCTCTGATTTCCTACTGCATTGAGTCTCACTAAGTTCATACTGTTTGTTTTATTTTTGCCCAATTAGCAGCTTTTCTGTTTCACTACAGTCTCGAACCTGGCCCTTGTTTCACCTCACACTGCAGTGTAACCAAGCAAAATGTATTTCTGCTGTGCCCAGTTGAATTCTGAATAGTTTCTGATATTGTACTATGATAAAGGAATTATCTGGCAAAACAAGAAACGGCCCAGTGGCAACAGAACAAAACAAGCTAAATGAATCTATTTGTGTCTGCTTCATTATTTAGGGGCTGATTTTCAAGACTAAAAAATCAAACAAAAAAAAACATTGTTTGTGGGCTCCACTTTGATTAATGTGAATCAAGACAGCTCATGTGGCAACTGGCATGTTCTTTTATTATTGATTACCTGACATTTATTTTCTTGATTAATCAATTAATCATTTGGTGTTCCAAATGTCAGAAAACTATTATCGGTTAGCTTTGCACACAGGCTGGGGGAGTGATTTCAGGCTGCTCGTTTTAATTGGCTAACCATGATATTTTTTTCTTTTAGTAATAAAAACAGTTAATACTAAAAATGATAATTGTAATTAATGCATTTTTCATCGCCTCAGTTGGCTTTAACTGCTGGTCTGGTATTTTTGAAGTGGAGTTGGCCCTAGTAAGGACTAACACTGAATTTCCGTATCCAAAGCATTCGATCCACACCATGGTTTTGCTCCAACCAACGACGTGAGCCCCATCCCCCCAATCTGATTCTGAAAAAGAGTGCAGGACAGAGCTGCTGGGTGACAAGATCAAGAGTTCATGCGGGAATACAAAGAACAACATGAAAACTCCATGCTCACTGGTTAACTTGTTTATCTTCAACCTTCCAGTCCAATTGGTGCTAGTAGTCTCACAGTTAGTGAAATGGAGATCACCTGAGTGCAGTAAGTGTGTCTCAAGTTATTGTAGTATAAAGACACCTGTGTCTAGAAGGTCCAGTCACTGGTTAATCAGTATTCCAAGCAAAAATGACCCCAAGCAATTCAGGGAAAAGGTTATTGAAACATTCAAGTCAGGGGATGGCACAAAAGATTTCCAAAGTACTGAAGAACCCCCAGAATTTGGTTAAATTCATCATCAAGAAATGGAAGGAAAATGGCACATGTGTAAATCTGCCTACATCAGGCCATGTTCACAAACTGAGTGACCATGCAAGAAGGAGACTAGTGAGAGAGGCCACCAAGACACCTATGACTGCTCTAAAGGAGTTACAAGCTTCCGAAGCCCAGGTTCTTCATCAGTCAAAGCTTTATGGGAGAGTGGCAAAGAAAAAGCCGCTGTTTAAGAGAACTGAAGTCAAATCTTGACTAGAGTTTCCCAAAAGGTATGTGGGACACTCCATGGTCAAGTGGAAGAAAGTTCTTTGGTTTTAAACAAACACTGCACATCAGCACAAATATACCATCCCCACTGTGACTGACAGTAGTGGCAGCATCATGCTGGGGAGATGCTTCTTAGCAGCCAGCCCTGGAAGGCTTGTAATGGTAAAGGGGAAACAGAATAAAGCAAGACAATGAAAAAATCCAGGAGGACAATCTTATTCAGTTTGCAAGAGAACTAGCAAGACAATGACCTGAAGCACACAGTAAAAGCTACACATAAATGGTTTAAAGATGACAAGGTGACTCTCTGGAGTGGCTAATCAAAGCTCAGACTTCAATCCAATAGAGTTTTTGATTGGACTTAAAAGGGGCTGTTCACATCCAATTCTCATGCTGTCTAACTTGAGCAGTTTTGAGTTGAAGAATGGAGACAAATTGTGGTGTCCAGATGTGCAAGTCTGACTGAGATCCATCCACTCAGACTCAGCACGGTGATTGCAGCCTTAAAAGAAAGTGGCTGACCCTTGTACAAATGCAGTTGTTGATCCCTTGCCTAGTGGTTTGGTCACAGCCCATGTACGGTGGCTTAACCTTCCAAGCATGCAGTCACAGTTAAAGTCTGACCTGTGGCTCTTCTTTTTATGTCATTTCCCACTTTAAACTGTAATTTTCAACTGTATGCATCATCCTCTCCAAATAAAGGCCTTAAAGCCCCAAAATAATTCTTGAAAACCAATGAACTTCAAAATTGGTCACATTCACATTGTTGGCATGAAAACGTTTCTCAAGCTTGTCAGAAATCATCAAAACAGAAAGGCAGATGACTGTTTTCACAGATGAGCCTCTGCCTTAGCTGTTATTTAGTTCATTGCTCCATTCACTAAAATGAGCTGTCATCTGGCACCTCCAGGCTGTCAGGATGAGTGTATATGACACAGGTATTTGTTAGATTATTCTTCTTTGTCTGGATTAAGAATATTTCTTTGCAGAGAACCTGACGTTGCAAACCAAAGTGTAATACCTTCAAACATCCTTTACATAATGCGGTACCTTTATTCCTTCATTCAGACTGTTATCATAAGGTTTCCTTTTTCTAAAGGACAAGCTGCACAGGCAGCAGTAAAAACATGAATCACTCCAAGAGGATTTGGATAACAACTGGATGTGAAATATTAAGGAGTGAAACATTTGCCAAAAAGTAAAATTCAACAGTGAGTAACTGAGCACGCTGAGACTGTGGGTTGTTTGAAAGAAAATTAGTTTCAAGCACTTCCATCTCTCTCAGTTATTGTGTAAAAGTGACCATTTATCTTGTAAATGTTAGTCTATCATAGGAGAAAGAAGAATGAACAGAACAAGAGTTGTGCCTAGCTGAAACACAACAATAGAAATAAAAAAAGGCTATAATCTGGACTGAAAACACACGTTTAGGAAGCACTGCACTCACAGTTCATAATCTGCATATGCTCAGACAAAAGCATATGTTGCAGTGCCACCAAGGGATACCTCTCAGGACTGTGGAGGGATTCATAAATGAATAAATAAACACTTTGACACTGTTGATTTATTCATGCAGGGCTTTCAGTAGCTGAAATATACTCTGGATATCCACAAGCCACTGAGAAACCTTGAGCACCAAATGTGCAAATCAAATAACTCCATGAAAAATGAATCCTTGCCTCTTTCTGCCTCTCCGAGAATAACAACCAGAGCAACTCTGTTGTTTGATTGCAGAACGTACACATCACAGGCAGCTCTAAAAATTCCATACGGTCAAAAAAAGCTCATTAAAATGTGTTTTCAGCTGCCTATCTAGTTTTCTATAAATACTAATGTTTAATGTATAATGGGGTGAAGTACACATAAATATGTACACATGCATGCCCATCACTCCCTGTACGTAGACCACGCACTGCATATAGGGCCCTTATCAGTGGGGGGCTCGCTTTGAGAGATTTTTTTTTTTTTTTTCTGCACATAAGGCTGTTTTTTTGTGATAAATATGAACAAGGTAATGAAAATACAGCATTGACCAAACATAAACTTTGCCTGGAAGACAAACATTACATTTCATTTTGGAATTACAAAAAAAAAAAACCTCTCTAATATCAAAGTGAATTCAGATTTCCACAAAGTCATGCCCATTAAATAAAAATGTATAAGGTAAATTACATGACTGCATAAAAATTCACCCTCTTTAAAGTGACTGACTTAATTCAACAGAGGCCTGGTCAACTGGTGCTAGTAGTCTCACAGACCGTGAAATGGGAATCACCTGAGTGCAGTGAATGTGTCACAAGTGATTGAAGTGTAAAAACATGTGTCTGGAAGATCCAGTCATTGGTTAATCAGTATGACTGGCTACCATTACACTATGAAGACAAAAGAACACTCTAAGAACTCAGAGAAAAGGTTATTGCTTACAGGTTCTTCACTAGTCAAAGTTTTATGGAGAGTGGCAAAGAGAAAGCCACGGTTGAAGACAACTCATTCAGTCTCATCTAGAGTTCCCCAAAAGGCACATAGGAGACTCTATGGTCAAGTGGAAAGAAGTTCTTTGGTCTGATGAGACCAAGATGGTGCTTTTTGGCCATCGGACAAGATGTTACGTTTTGGGAACACCAAACACTACACATCACCACAAACACAGAATCCCCTCTGTAAAAAAACAACACACTGCCAAAGTTACATGGTGCTGAAAACAAATGACTGGAGCACTCTGCGGGAATGGGATCAAAGCCATATTTTTATTCCGTTTTGAAAGTACTGTTTGCTTTCAGTGATTACCTTATCCTAAAGCAAGGAGCTCTTTTAACCGTGGATCCACTATTTGGTCTCAGTCAGTCATGCTTACAAAGGAAGAGCACTTGTGCCTCCATCCGTCTCCATTCAGCAGCATATTCAGTGTTACCACAGCTCCCACTGACCTTGGTTGGAACTTAACCTTGTGCGTACCTTTTCTTTTCTCGTAGCTTAGCATCACTCTTTGTTGACCCACAGAAATATTGAAGAAGCAATCAAGCAGGAAAGTCAGGCAGGAAATCCAAGGTGAGAGAAAGCAAAGATTATATTTTTGTAATAAAGTGAAACATAAACAAACCACACAGAATAAACACAGACTGAGCTGATGGAAAGGGATGAAAGCCGGCTCACTGCAAAGAGAAACTGCATTATGGGAACCGGGGGTGGCAGGGTTGGAAGGGAAAGTTAAGATTCTGAGGCCTGGAGACAAAAGATTGATAAAAATGGACGAAAGTTTTTAAGGCTTAAGATCACCTTTATGGCACTTATGTTTGTACATGTGACACTGGCTAGTTCACTTGTCAGCTAATCGGGAGCGTGCTAAAGCTTTAAAATAGAATGACAATCTGGTAGACGATTGGAGTTGCTAATTTACCAAAGTAAAACCACTGAGAGAGCTAGTGCAACATAACGGACTGTCAGTCACAAACATCTTCAGGGAGAGTGTGGGAAAAAGCCAACAACTATTTTCAGACCTACATGAAGACATCAACACAAGGAGGTACTTCTAAAGATAAACAGTCAGCTAGCAGGTTATCATTCATTATTTTTTTATTTTTATTCACTGGAAAATTATAACATAAAGCATTTATTTAATGTCGACATGGGGTTTTATAGAAATAGACCTGTTCAGTCTTTTTTTTTCAGATTGTAAACATTTTCACTAACTTAATGTCATAATAAATAGCTATGTGTTTTTGGCATCTTTTTAGCTAACGGGATAAGTGCATGCTATTCCTATTCCTGCCTTGTACCTGCTCCTCCAAGATGCACAAAATTAATATGTGAAAAATAATTAATATGGCATGCAAGTGTTCAAGAGAAGAAGAAGAGAACTGACAGGCCCACAGCATGGCCTTGATGCACACCAATCTTCTTAAAATGAAATTGTTTTACAGGGGAAAAAAAAGACTTCTGTCTTCAGATTGAACTGGAGACATCAGGGTTATTTAAACTGAGGCTGTTATTGTCAATGATGTGCGTCAGTCCTAAAGAAGATAGATGGGTAATTCACCGGTAAAATGCCTTGTTTTCTGCTGTACCATACATAGAAACACCAGATAACAGAACAGTGACATATTCAACAACATGCTGTGTCCTTTTTCTAAGATTAACTCAAAATAAACTGTGTTGGAGACAGAAAGCTGTGGGGCTTGTTTGTATTTGAAGCAGATGTTCTCAGCTTTGGTGCTGAGGTTAGAAAATCAGCTATGCTATTTCTGAACTAGAAGCTGGTACAAACTTAAACAGCCCTGAAGGAGTGATTGACACTGTGGCTGACAGCCCTGTTAGCAGCAGCCAGGAGATGCCTTGTGATGTGCTCCGAATTTATAACCAAACTTTCTTCTAGTTTGACTCAAAGAGAAAATTGTGATGTTTTTATATCACTAGTGATAAACAAAGACAATTTAATGATCACTCTTACACTGAGAAATTGAGGCAGGAAGCTGATGTGTTATACATGAATTTAACTTCTGCCAAATATATCATAGTAGGTAAGATGCATAGGGAAGAATCATACAGTAAGAACACATTGATTGATTGAGACCTGTGCTTTGACTCGCCCACACTGTCACCTTGTTGTCTAAACCATTTCTGTCTAGCTTTCACTATATACTTCAGGCCATTGTCTTGCTGGAAAATAAATCTCTTCCCCTGCTGTTGGTCACTTGCAGACTGAATAAGATTGTCCTCCAAGATTTTCCTGTATGTTCGTGCATTCATTTAACCCTCTATCTTTACATCCCTTCCATGGCTGGCTTCTGAGAAGCACCCCCACAGCATGGATCTGCCACCACTGTGCTTCACAGAGGGGATGGTGTGTCTGTGGTGATGTGCAGTGTTTGGCGTCTGCCAAACATAACACCTTGTCTGATGGCAAAAAGCACCCTTTTGGTTTCATCAGACCACAGAACTTTCTTCCAACTGACCATGGAGTCTCACACATGCCTTAAGGCAAACTCTAGTTGAAATTTAATAAGATGTCTTCAACAGGGGCTTTCTCTTTGCCACTCCCCCATAAAGCTTTGACTGGTGAAGAACCTGGGCAACAGTTGCTGTATGCAGAGTCTCTCCCATCTCAGCTGCTGAAGCTTGTAGCTCCTTCGGACTAGTTTCCTTGCACAGTCACTCACTTTGTGAGGAAGGCCTGATCTTGGCAGATTTACACATGTGCCATGTTTTTTTTTTAATATCTTGATGATGGATTAAACTGAACTCCAGAGATCTTCAGTGCCTTGAAAATATCTTTTTTTTTTATCAATTCCCCAACTTGTCAACAACATTTTTTTCTGACTTTCTTGGAGTGTTCTTTTGTCTTCATGGTGTAATGGTACCGGGGAATACTGATTAACCAGTGACTGGACCTTTTGAAGTCACTTATTTTATATTACATTTTTCTAAATTGTCTGTAGAAATCTGTTTTTGACTTTGACATTCAAGAGTTTTTTATTTCCTTTGTAAAAAAAGATTATATTATCTATTTAGAAAATCAATAAAAGAGTAAAACATCAAGGAGAGGGGATGCTTTTTAAATAATAACAGACATTTGCTGAAATGGGACAGTCTGATCTACAAAGGATTCCCTGTTTGCATCACCAGCTGTCCCCGCCCTTACCCTTTCAGTTCTGAGCATCGCCCCTGTCACTAGGCAACCTCTTGCTGCTCCACAGCTACCTGATGTACAGAACTCTTATTAATACTGCCAAACACTTCATCTACAAATGTAGATTTATGAAGACCAAAGCACAGCTAATCCCCATGAGAAAGCTAACAAATTTCTCTTTCTAATGTTGTTCCCTCCTCTCAAGAGTGTTGTATTACTCTCCCATGTACTTTGGAAAAAGCATCTGCTAAATTAAACCTTAGCAGTGAAACGCATTGATGATCATTAGATTGGAAGAATTAAAGAAAAGCGTACTTTAAAGGAGCAAACAAGTCAAACAGTCCCTGTTGTAGCTGTGGGAGATGCTGTTATCCACCCAGACAGCTGTTTAAAAGGATTTTTGCTACCGTGGAGGTCTTGGCTTGAAAAGCAATGTCATTTGCTATGGATCACATTGCCCTTCAGTGTGTGTGTATGCATGTGTGAGGGTATTTTAGTGCATGTTTGAGGGTGTGTTTTCTGTGAGTGTCCTTGAGTTTTTCTCAGTCTTATTCAGCCTTCATCATCATCATCATCAACAGCAGCAGCAGAATAATGTAAGCCAGTCTCCAGGGAGGCCTGGACAAACCACAGGTTTATCAGTGTCATGTGGTAAGGTGTCACGTTTTGAGGATGGGGGAGCACGGATGAAGGGGTCTGTATTGTTATTTGTTCCATGCAGTGGCCATTACCTTATTTTCAATTTCCCAGCATGCATTTTTCTCCTCTCCAACAATTATCCTCTTGTCTCCTCAAATCCTGCTCCCTCCTCTTCTCTCATTAGCTGTGCAGACAGCCAAACGTAAGGATAACAACTTGACTACCTTGTGTTTATGTGCTTTTGCGTTCTCATGTGTGTGTGTGTGTGTTTGTGTTGCTGTTTACATGTGTGTGTGCTATTCCCTTAAGCCTCAGCCTTTTGGCCAGGAGCAGGACTGTGTCTTTAAAAGCAGCTCATTAGTGTATCCACTTGGACTCCAGACAGCCCTTTCTTCTTCTACAGCTGCTTTCTGGGCACATCAGGCCAGCAATGCTCTCTCCCTCTAATGGAGCAGAGCGAGAGGGGCCAGCACTGCTCTGCTCCTGTTTGCTCTCCTCTTAATTATCTTTCCCCAACCAACTTGAACTCTTCCAGTGCCGTACGCACGCAGCAGCTTTGTGAGGCTTTTCTTTAGCATTCACTTCAACGCAGGTCCTCTGATCGTCAGAATACGCTGACTGCTGGACTTTTTTTTTCTGATGTGCTCTTTAAAACTGGTGCTCGTTGCTGGCGGATCAAGTGTGGCGCTTTCTTCTTTAGTCAGCTTTGTAAGGGCCCTCGAGGTATACATAAACGGCTTTTGAATGTGGCAGGTTTGGGACACATGATGTAGTTTAAATTCTCTCTGATGATAAAGTGGAGGATAAGTTGTTTGTAGGAGAGGATTACGATTTTAACTGCCTTTTTATGCATTTTATTTCCAGTCTATCTTTCCATTGTTTGAGTATATTTGACCGTCATTCATCATCTTCAAATCTTTTGGATTAATCTGTATTTATAGAAAATGTGAGCAAATTTCATAAAAAGCTTTTCCGAAATTCTCCACAGCATTCAGTGACATTATTTTTGGCACCACAACATCACTGATAAACTCTCCCTTCAGTTTGCACTGATAAGATATGTCAACACCAGTTCACTAGCCACGAGCCATTACCATTAACGCAATCTTCAAAGCATCACAGTCGTTCCAAACCTGGGGTCTGGGGACCTCTAGAAGAGGCACCAAAGATCTGGGCCCAGTTTCTCTGCCAGCATTGGGCCAAAAACCGTGTATCTCCAAAATAACTGCTTTTCAGGAAATGAAAAAACAGCTTTATCTTTCAATTGGTTTAATACTGAATGGTCATGGTAAAATTGCCTAAAACCCACTAACATATGTAAAGGGTGACTAATAGCACTGATTTATGAAAAAAAAATCAAAATCATGAAAAATGGTTTTGATCCAACACCAGCTACATATTCTTTCTAAATCCTGATAAGAAACATAATGTAAAATGATGTTTAAGGACCACTAAAAACATGAAAAAAGAGGATCTGTTCAAATTTTACAAGAAACCAAACTAAAAACAGTGGTTGGATTTTTAAATTTAAGACTTTATGACCTAAAAATTCTGGGGAGTTTTCTTGTAAATTAACAACTTTTTAAATTTGAGAGTTTCAAGTTTGTCTTGAGAATTAACAGATCCTCTTCATTATTTTTTCAGAGGGGCCTCAATACACTGTGGTAATAATGGATAGTTTATAAATAGATCTTTTGTCAAGAACGAGTGTATGTAGGCCTATTATGTTGGGACTTTGCCAATGAAAACAAGTGACTTAGCACAGAATAGTAAGGAAATTTGTGTTTGGTACATTATTTCTTTGTTGTAACAATGCTTCTTGGCAATAAATCCTATATCATTGGAAAGCCTGTTTATTTCCCTTTTAAATGATGCCACATTTGTGAGGAACATGCATTTGTGGGATGAGCAGCAGAGCTGAGTATGTGGGTTGCGCCAATGAAAAATTTTCCAAATCTTCTCTGCCAATGGCAAACAGCCACGTTTGACTGATCTGGATAGGGCCTGTGCGATAGGGCAACTTCAAGCTGGTATTCTGCAAAACCAAGTTGCGGCATTGTTTGGGGCGAGCCCTAGTACCATCTCCAAACTGAAGGCCAAGTTCCATATAAAGGGGGATGTCAGAGACAGGCCGCAAAGTGGGCATCCCAAGAAGACGACAACCCAAGAATACCATTTTCTCACCCTGTCAGCAAGAACTCTACCCTCCAAGATGACAACGTTCTCCTCCACGGAGCGGGCTTTATCAGAGACTACCTCTACAATTTGGGATTGGAGAGGATTGACTGGCCTGCTGGTTGAAGAATGATTGGCATTGGCAGAGAAGATTTGGCCAATTTTTTATGGGCGCAACCCACATTCTCAGCTCTGCTGCTCATCCCACAAATGCATGTTCCTCACAAATGTGGCACAATTTAAAAGGGAAATAAACAGTCTCTCCAAGGATATAAGATTTATTGCCAAGAAGCATTGTTACAACAAAGAAGTAATATACCAAACACAAATTTCCTTACTTTTTGTGCTGAGTTTATAACTTTTCCAAGTGGGTCTTGGGGGTTGCTTAGAGTAGTGTGGGCCCTAAGGAAAAAAGATTTGGAACCACTCTGACAGATGACATGCTTCTAAAAATGAATCAGAATTTCTCTGGGATTTTCTCCTAGCTGTGAGCAACTCTGCAGCAAGACCCTCTTTCCAGTTGACACAATTAATATGACCTAATTTATCAAGATATATTCCCCTGAGGGATTTCTTTCAGCATTTCTAAGCTTTAAAGTCTTTTGTTGCCACCATGCCAACTTTTCTGGAGTGTTTTTCTTTGGTCAAAATGTAAAAATGGGAATTTAATAATAAGAAGCAATGAAATTTCTTAGTTTCCGCATTTAATATGTTTTTGTTCTCTTTTAAAACAAATACAGGGATATGTTGCAGGCATTGATTTCTTATTCACATTACACAATGTTCCTGTGATTTTTGAAAAGAGGTTGTAAATTAACTCTGTTGAGGCCACAAACTGTGAAAATTAAGGATGATTGTTGGCCATGTGAAAAGTTAGTTATTGAACAAGCAGTTAGCAGACAGTCAAGCTTCATTTCAGCCAAATATGTGTGACCTCAGCAGTCCTGACCGCAGTCATTGTTCCACATGCTTTTTAACTCATCTAATCCGAAGATCCTGACTTAATTATCTTATCGCAAGATAGAAATTAATGGTTTTTCAAGGTCACAACTTCAGTCTAATTGCCGTTACTGTCATGAAAGGCTATGGCAGCAGATGTGATAGTGGAGCCATGCTGTAGCTAGATTAATGTGGAAAGGGTGGACAGGAAGAAGAAGAGATCACAGCTGATCCTCACAGGAGATTTTACTGGAATCACCATCTGATAATAAGATGAAACCTAAGTGAGTCAATATTTAGGAGGTAATCTAAAGAAAGTACACAACAGGTAACAATACGTTGATCATTATTACAAGAATAGAACACAAACTTTGATCCCTGAAATACTTTGTCAATCTTCACCAGAAAGGGTTTTCAATTAACCTAGCATGCCAGATGGATTTGTTTCACACATCCATCTGGAAAACCACTCATAGACAGCATTTGGGAAAGGGCAGAGCCCTCAGAGTGTGATTGGATCAACATTCTGTCTGTCAAACCTTTACGGGCCAATCCTTGTCGTCCACCATAATCTCACTGGCCTCTTGTTGCTGCTTGCTTACGCTACGACTCCGCCCCGCCTGAAAGTACTGCCCCTCATCACTGATTGGTCCTGTCACTTTCTAACGGTTCAGACGGGAGCTTGGCAAGATGGATTCACCAGTGAGAAACATGGAAACGACTTAATACAGCTTTTTCTAAGCAAAGTTTGACGTTAGCATAAAGATAATACAGATTACAAGATGAAAATCCCTTTTTGAAAAAATCCATACAAACCCTTTGCAGCATAATTAAGATGTTTTTTTAAGTGAACAGCATCAAGATTTTGTTTGTCTGTTTCAATAAAAACTCTTCAGGACAGATTAAAATAATTAAATCACATTGATAATGAGTAAAATCAATGTTAGTTGTGTCTCCATTAGTTCGTACTTTGCTGTCATATATAGTCTAAGAGCTGCATCAGAGATTCAGTCAACCCCAAGCCCACAGATTTATGGTTTGTTTAATCATTGTTTTGTTTGTCCATGTACAGCCTACTTTATCTCACAAGACAGCAATTTTCCAAAGCTAACATTGGCTTTCTGCTTGGTATTGTAGCTAATGATCTCATCAATGTTCATCTCTTCTGTAATTAGAGATATTTGAAAGGGGCCAAGGGCAAACTCCCAAATAATCAACACAAAAAGTAGTGGGTGGGAGTGTTGGTGTGTGGAGCATTGGTTTGTGAGTCAGAAACAGTGATATCCAAGATAGTTTCCTTTTTTCTTCAAAACTCTTTCTTTGTGTTCACTGAAAGACACACTGTGCCGTCATCTACAGCTGTTTTAATCAAGTGGAGATACATCGTCTTCATTTAACTGTCGACTGAGTTCTTTCTGTTCATTTTCTGTCTGTGTTAGAATAAGAGCCTGAGCGGTTGTGGTAGAAAGCCAACATGCAGACTCACTGCTCCGTCACAGTCTATCAGCCTCCAACACTCAGTCGATCTAAAGCCCTCTGACTCGAGCCATCTGTCTGGGCCAGCTACTGAGACCATCACTTTTTACCTCAGGGCTTTGCTCTTTGTTCCTCTCGCATCAACACAGTGATGTCACTTGACCTTTATTACTCTCTTTTGGTCCTTGAATTAGCTAGTAGTCTTGCAGAATTTTCCCCCAGGCTGATGTTGTTCTGACTCTGACAACATAAATCCAGGGTCATCGAGCTGTCCCGAGGTACATCTCTAGTCATCGATGAATAAATGACTGTGACATGTCTTGGAGAGGCTTGTCACAACAATGGTTAGAAATAATGAAAGGGATGTGAAAAGACTGGGAAACCATGGGGACTTTCAGTAATTGAGACTGAATGCTCTAAATGAAAATCACTCTTTTAAGTGGTAGATTTTATGTTTTTTAGCACAGTTCTTTGAATTTCTGAACAAAGCTGCGATAGATGCATGATCATCTTTGTTTTCTGAAGGTTAAATGTGAGTGTATAACTTTAATGAAAAGATTTCTCATCTTGCAAGATAAAACAATGACTGTACTACCAGAGTGGCATTGCTGAATGCTGCACCTCTCCTGGTGCCACAGGGCCAGCTGCAGGGTTGTCAGCTTCCCATATGTTTCACCCCTTTAATCCTAAGAAATCTCCACGTGGTAGGGCACAGTAGGGAAGTCACCCTACGATGCCCTGCAGCTGACCCCTAGGATCTCTTTCTGTCTCACTGTTCCAAAGCCAGAATCTCTATGCCCTATCTCATCATCCTGCTCCTGAAATGTCTTTCTCTTTTTAAAATCTAGTTTTCAAGAATTGTTAGGTGCACAATGGCAGACTTCCAAAGGGTAGGCTTTTGACCTCTATCCAATGCTAAAGGCAGCTCACCAGACTTCTCCAGCTTCTTCTCACCGCAGGGCTCTCAAACTCATTTAGGGTAGGGGGCCGGATTTGCTCCAATGGGTCATCCTGTGAGCCGGTCAATTTTTTAGCAATATCAATACAACCAACGACTGATATATAGGCTGCTGTAATGTTTATAAAGAGAAATGATCCAATATTAGATGCAGGTACCATTTAATGAGTGCTGCATGTTTGCACAAAAAAAAGGGTTAATTAGCTACTTTAGAAAGAGAAGTTATTTGGAAGTAACTTAAACAGGTCAGGCAAAAATATGCTGCTATTGTAACAAATGACAGTTTTTACAGATTATAATGTTTTAAGAATCCCCTGATGATGAATTTACAAGACTGGAATATCATTAAATCTACATTTGGCGTGACTGTTCATGGCTTTAAAACAGCAACCTGTTCACAAAACCTGATTTGAGCCCTATTTCACCTGACCTGGGATGAGTGCACAGAGTCTCGAGAGGAGAATGAGAAAGAGAGAGAGAGAGAGAGAGAGAGAGAGGATCTTGCAGAGATTCATCGCACTGTTGTGCTATAACTGTTTATAGAGCTGCAAACTCTCACCTGCTGAGTGAAAACTTGACTTTAAACAATATATGAGCCCTACAGTTGGTTTTCTGCATGTCCACTCTATCTGAATCCCCTGACATCCCTGCACACGCCATGAACTGGCACATCTCCATGAGTAATTTTGGATGCATTTTAGGCCTGCACCAAGACTAAACATGTCGACCTCTCATGTCATAGGACAGCCTGTGTCCAGATTAGGATCAAATGTTCAGCTATAAAGTATTGTTTTAATCATTATTAGAGGAATTTTTACCATTTGACAAGACCTGTAGTTAGATATGCCACAGGATTTATAAATGATGTCCTGTTTAAACTTAAGTGATCACGACCACAATTTCACTTCTTGTTGACATAAAATTAAATGGTATGTAAATAAACTGAGTTGATATTACTTTGGCATTAAAGATTCTAATAATGAGGGATTAAATCAGTCGGGAAATTGAACTGACTCACCAAAGCGAGATACGATGTCTGTGCTTGTGGCTGACGGACAACTACGCAGGGAAAATATTTGTCATCCTGAGCGCAGCTGTTTTAATCCCTCGGTCTCGGTCGGCTTCCAAATGAACCCTGGTGCAGTTCGTTTGAGGTGTGAAATCACAGCGGACCAACTTGTGAACCAAAGGCAGGAAGTGGCATGAAGTGTAATGATATACAGATTTATGCAATTTTATACACTCAAACACATGTTGGTACCTTGCTTTGAGTCTGTGTAGCTATAGCAACACATTGAAGTTGGTGCTGATTTATTTGTCTCATGTAAAGAATGACATGCTGGACAGCTCACCACCTCACTGGCTGCTCTTAATGACCTAATGCAAAAGCAGAAACCCCAAGACAGTGTAAATTCAGTGTTTTTTCATTGTTTATGTGGAAAAAAGACCGGCCAAAGGAGATGGATTTCTAGTTTTAGTCTTCCTCGACGCCTTCTTTTCTTCTTGGTCGCAGTTTGTTTGTGATGACAGCGCCCCAAATGGGCAGAGGTTGTAGGTGTTCAGACGGTTTGGTCTGTTTGACCAAGAACAGTGTGAATGCAAACCAACCCAAAGGAAAGTGCAAAAATGTTGCAATTTCTGTTCCATAATGGAGCAAGTCCCCCCCCCCCCCCGGTCTATCAGGTGTGAAAATGACTTTAGTCTGTATGTTTGCTATCTGGATATTTCATGAATGTAACTGTCAGACATTGTTTATGGATAAAGTTAAATTTTCTATTAACATTTCAAACTGGAAATAATGTATGTTGTACTACAAAACTACTAAACAGCACTAAAGTTCATGTGAGACGCAGTCTGCAGTCAGACTGTCTTGGGTGTACTGGGTTTACCCACATCTTTGTTTGGCTGAGGGAGAAGAAAGATCCGAACACTCTGGGATGATATGGATCACAGAACAGGAGCATACAGCCTCCTGTGCTAGAGAGAGAGGTTATTAAAGAATTAACCAACATACCTGTGTCTGTCTGGAAAGTGCTTATTGTGAAATGTCACTCAACATACATGAACTTTTATGCTTCCAGAGCACTGCTAGAGTGAAAACAGCAGTGATATATTTAAAAATATATATATATATTTGTAGATAGTCAATGCAGACACTTAAGTATTGCTAGTTGCCATGGCCTATTAATAATCAGATGGTTCTTCTGTTAATTATGCTGCTGTGATTTAATCAGTCTTCAAATGTGATTTTTAATGGATTCCTCTTGAATAGGGTTTGTTTCTTGCTCCGTTAGTTGAACTAGTTCCATAACAAAACCTGCACTAACCTGTTGACAAGAAAAAAACAAAAAGGAAACCCAAAAATATCAAACTGTTTCCCACATGTTCATGGTAACCCCAGACTAGCCTCCTAGTTTCACATGCTTTGACTTATTGTACAGTGACTCAGAAGAAGAAGCTAGAAGTGTTTTTTTTTTCTTTTTAATCTGATCAGAATATTTGGTCACAACTTACTCTTAATACTTTTGAAGGAAAATAACTCACATCAATGACCGGTCATGAAAAAATAACTGGATCAAGTTATTTAATGTGGTGACACCTTTGAAACTTTCTCAAACTGTGCTGTTTCACAGGCATCTGTGATTATTTTTTAGGCTCCTCAAGCTGATTCATCTTCTGACAGGAAGTGAAGCCAGCATGTGCAGAGTGTGAATTCAGCTCTGCAAGTGTGCCAGTTGTAATCAGTAATAACCAGACCTCCTGCCGCTCAAACAAAAGGGAGGGGGCGCAGGATTGTTTTGTGAAGGCTCAAAAAAACACCTCAAATTGATCCGGGACCAACAATCCTTTGGGCTCAAAGGTTTCCGTTCTAACATGCCTGGTCTGTGTCTGCCTGCCTAACGTGCTGCTCTTTGACTGGTTTCAGTCCCAAAGGCTATTTTTAGATTCAGTCCCATGATACTGACAGCCAAGTCCTTGAGATGTCTGTTCAAATGCCTGGTAACTATCTGGTATTGTTTGTTAATGTGGACACCATGGGCTGACTTTTTTCAAAGGACACTGCCCTGAGCTATATGCTTTTATCGCTTTAGTGCAGCACAATTGGTTTAACCTAAAACACAAACAGTGCACACTACACTGCACAATTGTTCTCCTTGACTTGCTGGGATTTGGTGGATAAAGGAAAAGCTGTGGACAAACCCCAACAGGAAACACTATGCTTTGACACAAAATGAATCATTTCTGTTCCTTTTTAGGCTCCATTTCTCACCTCACCTTCCACAGTAAGAGCCAGCACAGTGAAATTGCAAACATGCATGTAGACAGGGAGGAAAATCACATTTGTCCCCTCATGTTATTGAATGAACCAGTCCAAATAAGATTAGGCTTCCATGGTTTGGTCAACTGTAACATGTTTTGTTAGACTTTTAATGTGTTGATATGATTGGGAATGCTGCCTGTGAACCACATTTCACTCATTTAAAGAGTAATGAGCTCATTTGAATCAAACAGAACAAAAACTAATTTGAATCAAACTCATTTAAAATGAATTAAAATTATGTAATTAAATTCTGCATCGATTTGAACACAGCTGTGGTGTAAAAATATAAAAGGCACACGGCTATTTTTAGAAAATGACCGCCTCAAACATGATCATAATCAGTTTGTGGAAAAAGAGAGAGATGTTGTGCATACATATTGGTGAGACTAACATATTAAAGACAGAACTAAACACAAGGACAACTTTTCCCAGCTGAAAACCTGTGTGTATGAATATTTATTGGTGTTATTGATCAGTTAGGGCTCAAATCTTGCAATTGACATTTGAGTACAAAGAATTGAAATGCTACATTTTGTGGTATGAATATGCATGGCGTCTGCTCTCTATAGGATAAACTCAGCCACTGCAACAGATTTTTTTCTATATGCTGATCTGGTTGTAGGTGATGTATGTTGACACCACATACACATGCATTCCTCACCACAGAGCTCAACAGTAACTGTTCAATTTTTCCAGAACGGTTATGTTGAGTGGTAGCGTTGGGCTACACCAATTTGAGATGTCACTGTGAAAGTCTAAGATTGTGGACAGGGAGGTTCTTCTCCCTGACATTGCACATAAACTGTGTTTTCTTAGAGTGAGGTTGATAATGAGCTGTGGAGTGTCATTTGGAGATGTCCAGATAACTGATCTGGATTTTGCTGGTGATCCTTGCAGAGACTGTAGATGTCTTTATGGAGGCTCTTAACTTGCTGAGTGAGAAGGCTGAAGCGTTGGGAATGCATGGCTCCTGAGCCAAAACAAAGATCCAGGCATTCAGGGATGCCTTGGTTGCCGCTGTCAAATCTGTGTCTTTGGATGGCCAGCACTTGAAGTTGTAGAGCAGTTCACCTACCTTGGTAGCGTCATCGATCTATTTACTGTGAGGTTGAGATCAACTGCATACTTAGACTCATACATGGGGTGATGGGTTTTAGGGCTTTGGTTCTCCTGTCTTACTGATCTCTTGTGAGGCCTGAAAGTTGACTGATGGCCAGAGGTGCCAGCTGGACTCCTCTGCATCAACTTCTCTTCTGTGACTTTTTGGGTATCATTGGTAAGACCGTGTGTCCAATGCTGACATGCTCAAAAGAGCGGGGATGGGAAGGGTCAGCTGCTTGATACGGGAACAGCAGCTGCGCTTTACAGGCACCTGGTGTGCCTTCCCAGGCCTGATCTAGCTCATCATATAACGGATGTTCAGGAATCGGGGGCTGGTCCAGACGTCGGGGGGAAGACCGCATGCATCACAGAAGGGGGAAGGTGGGAGAATACCTGGAGATGATACATGGCCCTGGCACAGGCCTGGATGATGGCCATCATGAGGCCAGAGCAGTACAGAACCATAGTTGATGCGACAAGGTGTGCAACCGGCATAATGCTTCCATACCTGACCTGACCTGAGGTTGATAAGACATGGCCATGGCCTGTGTCTTCTACAGCAGTGACATTGAACAGGTCTAGCCTCAAGACCCACCAGCAACTCTTTAATGAGAAATTTTAACCAAGTTTATGATATATTTCATCCAGACAGATTTATTTAAAGAAAATAACACACTTTGGACCTCAGACAATAAAAATCAATACTTTACAGAACAAATAAGGCAATTGAGGCACAGAACCTGGATGGATCTAAATCATCTGTGGTCAAAATGACAGCTAAATTCAGCTTGTGGTCAGTCTACATTGGGCTGTTATGAAACGTTTAGTAATTAAAATAAGCAAAAGCAGCATAGACTGTACGATGTAGCTGACTTGGACAATACGAAGGAGTGTAGGTGTTATCCATCCCTCCAGCATCCATGACATTCTTAAGGCCTTTTTTAGTTCCTCAGATATGAACCTCAGCACCAGCTGCTTTAAACCCTGGATGAAGCTGTGATTTTAGCATTCAGGACAGAAACTAAATTCCTCCATTTAGCATCATTAAAGACCAGAAATGAAAGCTCCAGTTTGCCATTTAATAATGGAAGTGCAACATTTCCCTTACGAGTAAAAAGGAAAAGTAAATGGAGTTTTCGACCAGCAGAATTAAAGTATATGTAAAGAATTGAAGAGCAAACAAATCCCTCTCAGGCTACTTCCTCTTGAGTGGGAGAAGAAGGGGACTGTGTTGTTTTTCATTTTTATTTTCTAATCTGTATATTTCCAGGCTTTGACTCCACATAATAAAAACAGTCAATACGTCATTAAGCAGTACAGCTGGGTGTCGTGTCGGTTCAGCTGGGGGTCAATGTGGATATTAACTGTCTCATTTCTCATTCTGTTTTCACTGCTCAGCCACTCATGAAATCCAATAGATGCACTGAACAGTCTGCGGCCGTCTGCGCAACACCTGACCCCTGAAAATGGCGAGGAGGATGAGGATGATCGACGTGTGTATGTGTGTAAATGTGGACTGCAAATTTGACCGATGAAGGTGATGATAGAGCCATTATCTTGCAGTGGGGTGTCTGTGTGTGTGTAGTATCCTCTGTATATATGAGCTATACGGCGCTGGAAACCACAGGGATCAGAGAAGATCAAAGGGTTAATTGACTGTTAAGCCTCCATGCTGTTGAGATCAAACACTTCCAAGTCTCGTGATCACAATCAAAACCTTCTCTATGCAAGCTGCTGCTAGATCCTCCACGGCAAGGTCACTGATACAGCTGTGGATTTGTTGGGATTTCTGGTGGGAATCTGTGTGAAGCCAAGTGGCAGTTTTGAATGTGAGGGAAGCACTAAAGATATGTTTGAGCTCTGATTCCTGTTGTCTTATATCCTCAGTTATCATAGTAAAGCTCAGCATCAGAATCGATTTTATCTGATCCAAAAGGTTTAAGTTCACTAGGACCATTTCAACAATATCTTCTTAAAATTTGTCTTAAATTTGTTCTTCAGAAAGTTCCTAAGAAAAACCTGAAATAGCACGATTCATGATGTGTTCATCAAGAGCAGAAAAGTTTGCATCTGTGTGCCTAAATTAATGAATGAAATGTAGACTTAAATGAATTTAGACTAAATGAAACTGAAAGAAATCTTTTCTGCAGTCAGTGTGGTTAGCAGTAAAGTTGCCTGATCTTGTCCCCGGGCTGTGATTTCAGGCATTAAAATACTTTTTAGGATAGTTGATCTTGTGGATAATGGTCTTGTTTGCTTTTGTAACTTCTAAAGAGACATCACAATATTTTAGCCTGTTTTATAAAGAGCAAAATATATCTCACAGGAACCTTAAGGTCCTGTAATGCTTTTGATTAGAATCCTTAATTATAGCCTCTATACTTTAAATATATGGAAAATGGAAACACATAGAGGCCAAACAACACTTTTTGGGAAGCCCAAGGGAAAAATAAGGTGGATACAAAAACAAGATTATTCAAGAGCGGTTTAGATGTAGAGAAATCCAGGGGAGGTTACTGTCTGCTTAAGGCACAAATACGTTATTTTGACAGGGAAGTGAGCAGCGTGATCGCATGTTTAACATTAATTTGAAGGTAAACAAGAGTCCTCAAGCCACACCCCCAGAACATCTGCCTGGACTATCGCTGGTTAATTCAATACCAGATAAACTGGTACACCTGGGCTTCTGTGTATTTAGGTGTTGGCAGAAATAGCTAACACACGAAAACCTAAGCTGGATTCAGTATCAATAGTATAACAATACTATGATATAGCACAGTGTGGAATGGAAATGGAATGTTTCTTCATCTGTAACATTTGCTATGTGGTTATTTCATGAATGTTACTGCCAGATTTTGCTTATGAAAAAAGTCGATTTAACAAAAAAATCTAAAACTTGAAGCACATTGTACAAGCAAATTACAGCACTTCCCTTTTGACATATACACTGTCTCAGATAACCAGCCTGTGAGTGGCCATCAGATACGGTCCGCAGGCAGACCCCTCTCATTCAATCACCTCAGCTTTGATGATGCATCTCTGAATCTGTTTGGCTTTTCTTCATCATGTTAACTCTTATAACAAATCCAGGTAAGATTCAACAAGCAGTCTCAAACTCTTCACCAAACTTGTTTCAGCTTGATAAATGCCACCTGTGCATGTGCAGATGTGGGTTCATGAGATCTGATTATTAGCATAATCAACACTATCAAGCTGCCATAGAAGAACCCCTGCTGTGCTCCATCTGTGCCCCCCAAAAAAGGAAAACTCAGGATAAAAGGGCTGATTAGAATTCTGCAGAGTCAGTGTTTTTTTTTATGAAAATGTCCTGTCAAGTTGCTGAACTTAAATTGCATCCATGCATCCCAAACCTGCAATCAGGAACATAAAATTATCTGTTTATGTCTGTTTTTGTATGTTAGTATGATTACATGGTATACTATGTATGGCTGTATGTCGGAGAGTGCAGAACTTTTCCAGTAGTTTGCAAAACCTTGAAAAAATATAATGACTGATTAAGAGGCTAACACCACCAGCGCCAAGAAATGTGCTATGAATTTAAATTTAAAATGTTTTCCCTTATTTGAATCAACTTTATTGGCCAACTGTGCTTAAATATCAGAGATTTCAGTAAACTGTGCTCTCTATGTGCTAGAGTTAAGGGAAAAAAAAAAGAAAACATTAACTAGAAAAGCACTCAGAGAACACAGACCTCCGCCATTAGCCCTATCTCCCAATAGTGAAGAATCCTTTAAAACCATTCGTGGATCCAGACAGTGATCTGGATCACTCCCAAAATCTAATTCGGCAATTACTCCCTCCCCAGTGGGGTGGAGACACGGTGAGGCAAAGCATTGGCTTCGCTACGTGTGAAAGTCATGGCAGAGGGAAAATATTCCTCTATTCCTCCCAGCATTGTGAGTATTCTTGCTACTGTTTGCTGTCTTTCTCTCTGTTACACTCCGACTTGTCTCCTCGACCAGGCGTGAATCTTTCAAACTCTTTAACTCCAAAACTTTAGATGTTACTGATGTCCACCATCTCCTGGTGTAAAGTGGTAACAGCACAGCCCTATCTCCCAATAGTACAGAATTCTTTAAAAAAATTCCTGGATCCAGATGGTGATCCAGATCAGTCCCAAAATCTAATCAGTTCTTCCTTATGCCATTTCTGACATTTCCTGAAAATTTCATGAAAATCCGTCCATGACTTTTTGAGTTATGTTGCTAACAAACCAACAAATGAACAAACGAACAAACAAACCCACCTGATCACATAACCACCTTGGCGGAGGTAACAATTTTCATATGTAAAAGCTTAGATCACACAATACTGCTTTTGCTTTAATGCTGGTATAATGATGTTACATAAGCAGGTGGCCAGTATGAACAGCAAGCGAGGCAGTGAGCTGTCCAGCATGTTGTTCTTGACATAAGACAATTGAATCAGTACAAAAGAGGAAGGGGAGCCAAGTTGAGAGTGAGAAATTATGATGTGTTGCCATGGTTACACAGACGCTGAGCAAGGTACAACCCACAACATCCTGGCATCCACATAACCACAGCAAATGAGAGCATAGCCTGAATAACCACAGCTAAAAGTCCCTTATCTGGGAACACTTTGTTTCCCAGTGAAATACAACAGTAGACAAAGACAAGGACAAGACAGAGGTAGTTTAGGCATTATTCAGCAGGTGCGTCACTGACAGCATGTCCATCGGATCAGTTGAAATGGCACCACATAAACATGAACTGCACAGCGACTAGGAGTAAAAACAGATCAAAACCAGTCCTGTTTTGGAGGGCAACAGCCTCTATCTGGTCATTTCTGAGAAGACAAAAGTGGTAAGAATTATGTTTAAAGCTCCTGATCTACACCCATATAAGCTGTGAGAAAACAGGATTTTAACAGATGTTAAAGTTAACTGAGCAAAACAAACAAACAAAAAAATCCAATCCCTGCCACACAATAAAAAGTTTCACCAGCCCTTTTTGAAGTTCCCGTGATTCAAGGTCCATTTATTAAATTTTGAGAAAAAATCTACCTAACCCTGACTTCAAAACCAACGTACATACCAAACGTTGGGGAACTGTTAACTAACTCGTCAGATTACTGAGTTGAATATTGAGAAAAGTAACTTGTTACCTTGCTGGATTACCTGCTGAGAATGTGATGGAAGAAAGACAACAGGGGAGGTTTATTAATCACAGATTACTGTTATAAAAGGGGAAACTAATAATGAATGACTTGCATTGCAATACAGAAGCATTACTATATTATTTGTTGCAACAAGAAGTAATCTGAGCACTCTATCAAAAAAAAAAAAAAGCAGTGGTTCTCAACTGGTGGATCAGGACCCAAAAAAGGTTTTCAGTGGGTCACAACTAGGTGTCTGAAAAACATGCATCAATACCTTTTATTTTACCCTATTTTACTGTCAAATTGGATAAATTTAAAAGTTTGATCAATATTTCAACTAATTTATCTCCTTTTCTTGCAATAAATGTCTAATTTTCCCATGATAATGAAGTTACTTCTCAAAATCTCTGGAAAATAGTAAAGATGTACACATAATGATGGGGAAAAGGGTATAAAATTGGTCAGTTTTGTCCCTTTTCTTTTTTATATCAGGAATTTTGGTTCAGTCAATGCTCAAAACTGCAGCATATTCAATAAACTAAACATGTGTTGTTGAAAATCTTTTGGAAACTTGGGTGATGATTTGTCACAAGACAGATTGCTACTGATACAGCCTGTCAGTGAAAGTGTGTGAGATGTGTGTGTTCATTTCAGGATTGCAGAATGACAGCTCTCCTCTGTCCCAGTCCAGCTTCACTCTTATGTTCCTGAACTTCTTCTTCACCTGTAGAATGAATGGTGTGGCTGGTCGTGACCATGCTGAGTATCCCCCTTTATAGAAGCATGTCCTCCACAGTCCAGACTGTATTACACCCTTCCTGTTGATGGACTCCGCTAACACACCCAGCACCCAACCTGTGCTGCTCCAACCTTCCTGTCCCAGCTAGGAGCCCCTGAGATAAACTCCTTGGATACTAAGATGCAGAAGAAATCCTTTATCCTCTCTAGGTTTTCTGGCAGCTGCTGTCTCTCTCCACATCTCACGCTGCTAGGATGCTCCAGCACGGTGAGAAGCAGACCTGCTGTGTTTGGCTCCAGAACCACCGGAGTGTAGGAGACCATTTCCTTCATCTTGTTCCAGATGTTGTAGGTCACTTTTCCCAGGTGTTTGGCCACGTCAATCAGAGCTCCTGTGTGTGGATGTGGATCAACATGCAGGGGGCGCTGCTGGGCTCTAGCCACTGTAGCCTTATAGCAGTTTAGAAAAGTGGCATCATCTGCTCTCTGTGGCTCTGACTGCATCTGAAAGAGCTACTATCTCTCTGCTCAAAGCACCAATTTTCTCTATCATAACCCAACTCTTTTCCTCCTCTTCCTCCCTCAGCATTCCCACCCTGGCTGCCTCTTCCTCTTCCAGAAATATATGCAGCTTCATAGACTGCTCCTTAATGTGCATCTCAGTGTGTCGGGTCTGTTATGCCGCCTGGTCGGACTTCAATAGTACTATCTCCTCAAGCTCCAGTTGGTCCTACAACAGCTTTGGAGATCCCTGAAGTTTGTGTGCATTTTTGAATCTTTGCAGATGTGACAGACTGGGAGTTGATGGTCCAAACAGAACAGTATAGACAAAAACCCTCTGACGCACTCTGAGGTTTATCCTTTAAGAATGCCTTGCACAGGTTCTTTAATGTCATATTTTAAGTTGGTTCTTCCTTCAAAAATCTTTTCCTACAGAGCTGGCAGTCACGTGTTGGTTTATCAGCCTTGAGACAGTCTTTACAGAAGTTGTGACCACATGACAGGAGTACAGGGTTGTCAAAGATCTCATGGCAGACTGGACAATAAAGATTTTTCTCTGTCGAGGAAGAAGCCATTTTCTCTGTTAGTGAAGCTAAAACACAGCAGACTTAAATGTACTGTCAGTTACAGCTCCACTCCCTCCTCTAACAAGTCCACTGAAACCCACTTTTACTTTGACTCTGCTTAAAAAAACAAAACCACATTCAGCATGTAGGATGTCAGCAGAGGAAGGAAGAAGCTCTTGTTCTCCAGTTCTCTCTACTGTAGCTGAACCCACAGGAAGCTGACAGTCGCATTGTTTAGTTTAGTTTCACCTTCCTTCAGGTAGGAAGAATAACTGAACTTGTTTCCTGCTGTGTTTCAGGAGGGTCAGAGGAGGGGTGGAGTTTTGTTGGATTGAATGCTGAAGCTTGAATAAAGGGGTGTGTCTCCTTCTAGGTATTTAGCTATCATTGCTCAGAGAGACATTTTCATTTATAGCATGCAGAGCTCTTGACCCTGTATACGGCACTCATTAAAATACTTTGAAATCCAAAATTTAAGCCCTGGTATATTACTGGTGGATATCCTATGACTTTTTGTACTTTACAAAGCATTATGGAAGAGTGGCAAAGAGAAAGCACTGTTGAAGACAACTTATATTAAAGCTCAAATATAGTTCACCTAAAGGCATGTGGGAGACTCCATGGTCAAGTGGAGGAAAGTTCTTAGGTGCTTCTTGGCCATCAGACAAGACGCTACGTGTGCTGGACACCAAACACTGCACATCACCACAAATACACCATCCCCACTGTGAGGCACGGTGGTGGCACCATCATGATGTGGGGATGCTTCTCTGCAGCTGGCCCTGGAAGGCTTGTAAAGGTAGAGGCTAAATTGAATGTGGCAAAATAAAGGGAAAATCTTGGAGGGAAATCTTACTCAGTCTGCAAAAGAACTACAGCTTGGGAGATTTATTTCCAACAAGAAAATGACCTGAAGCGTTTAGCGAATGCTGCCCAGAAATGGTTTAAAGGTCACATATCATGCAAAATACACTTTTTTTGTTTTTTTTTTCTAGCAAAACAATGTGCACCTCGCCTGTCCACAATACCCCCAAGAATCAGAAAAATCCATCCCCTTTCTCTTTCTCCATTTTTCAGAAAATTTGTGCTGAAACAAGCCGCTCTCAGATTTTCCCCTCATGATGTCATGTGGTAGTTATCACCGCCCCCATGTTCAGTAGGCCATCCCCGCTTGGAATAAAGTCTCCCCCTCCATTAAACCACATCCATCAAGCTACATCTATTTCCTGAGAGGGGCGGAATCAGCTCATTAACATTTAAAGCCACAGACACAGAAACAGCTCATTCTGAGACATACAGAAATTATATACTGGAGTGTTTTTTTCAGCAACAAACTTCACAGCCATGTTTTGGGGATCTCTGGGACCAATATAAACTTGTCTTTAAAGGGAAAATTATGTGACCTTTAAAGAAAACAAGGTGGTCCCAGACCTCAATCCAATGCAACCTGATAGAGTTTGAGCATTTTTCCAAAGAATATTGAAGCAAAATTGCAGGGCCCAGATGTGCAAGCCTGATTGAGACCTATCCACACAGACTGAGCCCTATGATTGCAGCCAAAGGTGCATCTATTAAATACTGGCTTGAAAGGGGGTGAATATTTATGCAGTCACTTGTTTTACATTACAATTTTGTATTTAATTAACATTACTTCATAGAAATTCAGTTTTACCTCAACATCAAAGATGTTTTTAGTATTTTTTGTCATTAAAACCAAACATAATATTGAGTTTGATTGATTTATAAAATCATTAAAACGATAAAACATTTAATGGGGGAACACTTTTTACAGGCACTGTATACGGCCTCTGGCACATACAGGAGCTACAGATTTAATCTGCCTAGCATCTCATGCTCTCTCTATCAAACTACTTAACATACCAACAGACTAACATTTACTAGGCTATCCCTACTTTCTTTAGTCTCTTCTGAGCTCACAAACTAACAAAAACAACACCCATCTTCCATCTGAGTTTTTATCATGAAAGATCTATTTAAACTCACTGCTGAGTCTTCATAATGGAAAAAGGGTGTTAATGAGAAATGTACTCTTAGCATATTTTGCATTGACAGAATTTTCCCTGGTGAGATAACAGACCTGCAGACGATTCTGACAGCTGGTAGTTGGTGCTGCCTTCTGACTGTGACAGCAGCAGAGATAATTAAAATGTTAAAACCCTGCGGAAAAAGGTGCCTTAATCATGCAATCCTAACTTTTGGATTTTGATCATAGACATTGTTTACAACAACAACCTGATTTAGAGAAGCAGAGACATAACCTGCCCTCCAGTTAGAAGGTTGCTTTATAAGGAGTTTCTCTATGAATCCTTTAGTGATGAGCGATGTACAGATCATCTACAAATCACTAAGAGGCCAAAATAATGATGTCATTCTTGATCCTCTTCTGAATATCCTAATCCTCAGTGTGGTCAGAGAATCTGTTTGAAGTGTCTGCTCTCAAACAGGGGGAGTCTTTATGAAGTAAAGGCTTGTGTATAGTGAACTCCATTTGCTGTTTTCAATAAATCTGCATAGTTGGTACTGGCAGTATTTTTGCTTCCTGGCAGTACTGGCAGTAGTCTTAAACACAAAATTCTTCCAATAGGGTGCCTCTGATTTGAATAAAGCATCTGATAGTCTCAGTGGTGTGAGAACGCCTGGGAGGCTTTGAAGAAAGACTGTGAGAGCACATATGCAGGAAACCATCTGACTGACCAGTCTGTGTCACAGGCTTCACTCTACTGGAGCTCACAGGAGGCAGGAACTGTCGTGACAGAGACGTTTGTCATCTTTTCTTTCTGTACTGTTTTTCTTAGCACGCTGAACTGCAATGCCAATTATTATGAGCAAAGTCTATCAAATGAAGATATTAAACAGCAACATGCCGTTTTTAGCAGCAGTGATTTTATTTTAAATGAAAATATGTGTGTGGTCCATTCATACAGTATAATCTGATTATAAACCTTAATCTATCCAATCAGGGCCTCCTTTACTTGGATCATGTTGTTCCCAAAAATGCATTCATCAGATTTGATTAAGATTTTGATTTTTTTTTTTTTATAAAATGTAATACAGTATCTAATCAGTAATAAGTATCTAATCAGTGATGAATGAAAATTTCTGTAATGTACAAAAAATGCAGACGGTAGCCTGTGTTTGTTGCTATGTTGAAACATTTAATCCTCATAAGAAAAATGTCCAGACTGATGAATCTGAACACCTTGGCTGCACACATACCCAAGAACCATTTCAGGTACTTTGTACCTGTATTCAGAACAAAACTGCCTCAAAATTTGTTTGAATGATGCGTTTGAATTGAAAGCATCATAGCAAGAATAAGCTACATTAAGTCTAAAGAAGGGTATTGCTACATCCTACTACTGAACATAATGTTGAGGAAATAAAGTAAGGATGTACAGGCATATCATAAGATTTAGCTGATTCATCAAAGGTATTGAACAAGCACTGGGGTCCAGAAAAAAGCTTGTCCTCTATAAATAGGCTAACATAGCTAATGTAGCTAAGCTTACAAAGAAGCTATGTTGCTATGTTGACTATGTGGCTATGTTAGCTTTAAGTAAAATTACTACATCCAACATTGCTAAAGTTAACTTTTATGTCACATAGCTAGTGTAGCTATGTTAGCTCGAGCTAAAGCTAACATAGCTAAAGCAAGGTACTGTTCATGTAACTTATTCTTAAACAGATCTATATATAATTTATTCCTGGATTAGACCTCTGACTTTTCTGTTTTATTTATGAAATGCTGCCTAGTCTGACATGTTTCAATGTGGTTATTTTATGAATTTAACGGACATTAAGAAAGTTCAATTTAAAAAAGAAGATCTAAAGCTTGAATTATGTTGTAGCCAGTGTTAATTCTGTCCACTAAAACTATGACTACAAATGTTTGTCGCAAGCCTTTTTTCCATGACACAAACTAGGCTAAGACTAACAAAGATAGATCTGTGATGACTAAAACTGGCAAAAAGTAAGTTTAGTTTTTGTCAAGATTACTAAAATTAGACTAAAATATCATGTAGTTTTAGTCAAAAAATTCAAATTCTGTGACATTTCTCCACTGTGGGTAAATCTGCCAAAAACAATGCATCTGTATCTATTCTGCCTCTCAGCTGTTAAAAGCAGGGGTCCCAGGTTAAGCAGAGTGCAGAGGACACACTACCATGAATTGGTACCAGATTTAGGCAAGAGAAAAAATACTTGGACTAAAAGTAAAGACTAAAATGAGAGGACTTTTTATGGACTTAAACTAGACTAAAACTAAAAAGGGTAGAAATGACTAAAATGTGACTAAAACTAAAATACATTTCTTCTAAAGACTAAGACTAAAATCAAACATAGCTGCTCAAATTAACGAGAGGGACCTGGTTGCAGCCGGAGAACGCCGCCATATCTCATCTTCTAATACTGGTTTGCAGCCAGACCCCTCTCCTATTCAGACACACTCATCAAAAACATTTTGAGCGGGGTTAGAGTAGTTCACTAATTCACAGCCACAAAATGATAGTGAAAAGAATACTGTTGATGTTGCTGCATGTATTGTTTGAATAAAGTGTGGGTGAAAGTCGCTGAAAAGGTAATTACCACAACATAAATAAACTAACATGCACTGGACAGTAAGGCTAGGGTCCACATGGACCCCAAACACAAGTCTGTAATAGAAATCCAATGAATGAGAACACCACAAAATATAACTGCCAGGGTCCCCATGTGTACTGATTAGGGTTAAAGCAACAATACAAAGAAATTTAGATGGATGAGCTTTGGCACACACCAAAGGTTTGTAAGTGAAATTGCACTTCTGTAAACCACATATACTGTAGTACTGTTATCTCGTCTTCTCGGTCAGCGTGGTACAGAGAGGGGCAAAGATGACAAGGGATTGATGAGGAAAGAGTTACCTTTTTCAAATAAATTGGATTTAAGTGTGTATTATGCAAAACTAAGATTTAAGTCAGATTAGATGACTTCACTTGTTAAAGCAGGCAAACATGAAAGAATGATGCCATGAATAGAAATACTGCCTAACGTTAAATTGTTAACTCTTATGAACAAAGTCTGCAGTGATGTAATCCCTGCCATCCCACTCTTGTGTTTGGTGTCTTCATCAGCCTCTCTTTCCTGTCTTGGCTTCATTAACAGTCCTCTTCTGTCCCTTGGCCTCAACTATTGTATCAAACATTACTGCTTACTGATTTTTCTTAGCCAAAAGCTGTTGTATGAGCTAATGCTGCAAAGTTTTAGGATCTTATTATGCTTCCAAAGTTGCATAGTACTAAAAGCAGGTGTAGTGCAGGATATACACAGGTATAGGGAGTACATACACTTATTTTTCAGTCTCCATAGAGTACCTTAAAGTCTCCTTTCCTTGGACGCAAAGGCAGAAATAAAGTAGTAGTGAAATAGTTCACTCCAAAGTCATCATCGTGTAGTTGTCTGTGGGCCGGTACTGTAAATCTGTTCATCATTGGCAGTTTGTTTCTTGATGATTACTCCCTAAAGCAGCAGAAGTTAACTGACAATGTGTAAATACCAAAGGTCCATTTTAGATTAACTAAATATGCAAAATGGTCTTACATGTCAAAAAATGTGTGGAGTAAACTAAGAGCATAACTCCTCCTGGCACCAATAAACCCCTAAGCACAAAAAGAAAGTGTGAGTTGCATGAGTTACAGTACAGGATGAGTTTTTAAAGCTTTTTTAAAGTATTCCAAAGATTCTGCAGATCTGTTGGATTGTGGGAGTATAATCTAGAGGGTGGAGGCTTTAACAGCAAATGCAACTTTATTTCTGCAGTTAGAGCGTGGGATAGAAAGAAGGCCGAGATTAGATGATATGAGTGGATGAGTGGTGGAATATGGAACAAGGAGATCAGAAATGTAGCTGGGGGCGAGGCTTCATATGTAAGTGACAGGATCTGTGAGATATAGGACTGTTGGCTGGTTAAACACCAGTTGAAAGTTTTTTTTTATGTTAGATAAACCTTGAAACTATTATTCAAAGTTACTTATTGTTGCTTCAAATGAGGATTCTAGGTCTTTTTTGAGTATTAGTGACTTGCACACAAGCTTGATTTTGTGGGGGAATTTCACGAACTGGCATCTAAAAACTAATCATTAATGGTTTATATAGATCAGCAGTGTCAAACTCAATCACAGCAGGGGCCGGATTCTGAGTTCAGGCCTTACCTGAGAGCCTAACAAGGTCAACATTAAACCATAAACATCATTTTCACCACAAATGAATTATGGTAAAAAAGCACTAAGCACTGATGATACATGATGATGTGATTAAAAACAGTCAAATGATCAGTTTAAAGGCTCAAAATCTGAGATTAAAAGTCTAAATAATGCTTTTAAAAGGCAAATATATGAGATAGAAAATAAAGAAATAGGTAAAAAAATATGAACTCTTACGTTTTAAAAGTCAAAATATGAAATAAAATCTGAAACCACAAGTTAAAGATATAAATACGAGATAAAATGTTAAATTATGATTCTTAAAGCTCAAAAAAGGGCTTAAAATGCAAGGTTAGGATTTTGAAATGTTAAAATATTTAAAAAAAATTGACTCTCAAAGGTCAAAATATAGAATAAAATTTAAAATCATTAGTTTAAAAGGTTTACATTTGTCATAAAAGTCAAAATTATGAATTTAAAGGACAAAATATGAGATAAATTTTTCAATTACGAGTGGAAAAAGTTAAAAAAAATAAGGGATTAAAAGTCAGGTTGGAGTTAAAAGGTCAAAATATAAATTAAAATTTACAAATGATAATATGATAGGTCAAAATATGAGATAAAAAGTCAAAATCATGAATTTAAAAGGTAAAATTATGAAATACTGAGTTTTAAAGGTCTCATTGTGAGATAAATTTGACGTCATAGGTGCTACCGAGGTGTGCATGGGTCGCTACCGAGGAATAAACGCCATACAGAACTGCATAATGTGAACTATGGTGACATGTCAGTACACGACTTTTGTCTTTTTTGAAAAGGAAACAACTCACTGCAGTTCTTTGGTCTTCTTTTAACATAGAAATGTTGTCAAGTTCTGATAAAACTGGCACTTTAGCAGCATCCACGCTAATCTCCTGAAAGTACTGCCCCTCGACACTGATTGGTCCTGTCACTTTCTAACCAGGCCCAAACTGTTTAGCTGGGAGCGTTGCAAGATGGATTCACCAGTGAGAAACACAGAAATCCATCTGCTTTGCAAGGTTATCAAAATTGGTGATAAAAGTCAAAATCAAGAGTTTTAAAGGTCAAAATATGAAATATTGAGTTTTAAAGCTTAAAATATGGGATAAAATTCATAAGTTTAAAAATAAAAAATGGGATATAATTTGAAAAAATGAGTTTTAGAGGTCAAAATATGAATTAATATTTGAAACTGTGAATCTAAAAGGTCATATATGAAATAAAAAGTGAAAATTATGAGTTTAAGTTGTAATTGTGAGATGCAAAATTGAATATATGAAATAAAAACACAAATTAATTTCTTTCGCACATTGCTGACTGATATCTAAATAAACTTACCCTTTATGTTTTCGGATTTTTCTGACTTAAGGATATTTTAAATTATCAAGGATAAATTTTCAGTTTTATACTTTATACGGTTTCTCTTTTCAGCATAATCAGCAATGTAGCATTAGCGTAAAATGCACCTTAGACTTGTAACTACTGGAGCCCATCTGTTTGAGTGAGAGCAGGTGATGTGTGAATGCAGGTACCAATGCATTTGTAATCCAGAGGTCTGCCAGAAGTGCCGGAGCAGGAGGGAATTACCATCTGTTAGTCCTCTGCCAACATCCAGCACAGCACTAACCATCTTCCTCATGCATAATTACCCCCACACACACACACTCTCCACAACGCTGATTCTTCTTCACAAGATCGCCTCAGTCGTTTCCTCGGCTCACTCATAAAGCCTGATTTAGCAGCAGATTACAGAGTTGGATTAACACAGCCAAGTGAGAGAATCGCTTTAAAAGCAGACCCTGGGTCAGAGCAGAACGGTTTCTCCTAAAGACTCAGGTCTAGGTTCAGCACAGCTACACTAAGCTCTGCTGCGGGATGACTAACAGTGGGCATATTTCCAATGAATATTAAAGTGTTTTTAATCAGCTTCCTCCCATGCATGACTTACTTTTCATGTTTTTAGTCATTTCCATAATCAAAATTTGCTACAGCAGGTGTAAAATTCCCACTTTCTTATTACGATTTGTCAGTTATCTCTTAGAAAATCAGTGCTTCTGTAGAGTGGGAGCTCCTGCGCACATTTATGATCTCATTCAGTCCAGTCACATACTGCTGCTACTGTAGCACTGCTGTCTGCGGGCCAGAACATCCTGCAAGGAGAGTCTCTTCCTAACATCCAGCATGTCTGTCTGTCTAGACATTTTCAGTGTGCAGAAACGCTGGGAGATTGTAGATCGCCTTTTTCTGTCAGGTTGACAAGGGAAGGCGCTGTACTTTCTGCTGTTTTTACATACATCTTGGTTTCATACTAAATGGAGGGCCTGATTAATTCAAAGTCAGACACAGAAAAAGGGACAAAGGGATTCTGAAGACAAACAGCTAAAGAAGATGCAAAGATAAGGATAACTCAAATGAAAGGTAAATGTGATAAGGTTGTTTAGTATGCTCCTCCTGGTTTTCGTATACATCCTGCTCCTTTTATCAGATGTGAGAATGTCTTTAGGCCTGCATTTCTCTCTCTGTTTCTCCTTTCCCCTTTCTCTTTTCATTTCCCTGTCAATTTCAAAAGCCTTTCTTCTTATCTCCAGATCTTCATTCTCCTCCATTTTATCCCTCTCTGCGTCTCCCTTTAATTCTTCAGGCAGTCAAAGCAGAACAGACAGCATGCTCCGAGAACAAAACAGAGTGCGCTGTCAGAGAAAGTGAGCCTCAACATTTCACCTCTTGTCCTCTCTCATTTCTTTGCTTTTCTTTCCTTTTCTTCTCCCTAATCTAATGGCCCACCTGCTTTCTTTGTGTCTTTTTTGGAGGGTTGTTTCAATGCATTTAGCCTTTTTCATTTGTTTGTTTTCACCTTTACATTTTTTTTCATTTCTTATACTTTCCTTTCCAATCCTTGCCATTCCTCTACTATCCATACCTTCCCTGTCAATTCCTATCCTGTCCTTACCGTAGCTTTCCTTTTCTTTTCCTTTCATATCCACACATCCCTGTCCTTTCCTGTAATTTCCTGTCCTCTACTATCCTTACCTTTCCTTTTCCTTCCTTTCCTATCCTATACTATCCTATCCTTTTCCTTTACTATCTGTACCTTCCCTGTCCTTTCTATTCCCTCAACTCCCATCCTTACATTTCCTCTACTATCCTTACCTTTCCATTTCTTTCCTTTCCTTTTCTATCCTCTACTACCCTTACCTTTCCTCACCTGTCCTGACCTTTTCTTTTTGTTCCAACCCCACCTTTCCTTTCCTTTCCTTCCTTAACTTTTCTTTCCATATTGTTAATTTTCTTTCCTGCCTTTTCCTTTCTCTACTATCTTTACCTCCTTTCCTATCCTTTTCTGTCCTTCGCTTTTTCCCTCCATTTCCCTTTCTTTTCTATCCTCTACTATCCTTTCTTTTCCTCTACTATATTCAACTATCCTTCCCTTTCCCTTCCTTCCCTTTCCAGTACTATCCTTACCTTTCCTTTCCTATCATTAACCCTCCTTTCCTCTCTGCTCCAACCTTTCCTTTCCTTTATTATCCTGACCTTTTCATTCCTTTCTGTTCCAATCTTACCTTTCCTTTCCTTGTTGTTCCTTTCCCCTCTGATTCTATCCTTAGCTTTCTTTTCCTTTCTTTCTTAATTTCCTTCCATTTCCTTTCCTCTACTACCCTTACTTTCCTCACCTATCCTGACCTTTACTTTTGGTTCCAACCCTTCCTTTCCTTCCATAACTTACCTTTCTTTTTTATTCCTTTCCTTTCCTCTACCTTCCCTACCTTTCTTTTCCTTTTCTTTTCTATCCTTGGCATTTTTCCTTCCTTTCCCTTTCTTTCCTATCCTCTACTTTCCTATCCTATCCTTAACCTTTCTTTCCTTTCTGTTCTGACCTTTCCTTTCTTTCCTTCCTTAGCCTACCTTTCCTTTTTTGAATTTTCCTTTTGTCTCCTTTTCTGTCCTTAGCTTTTTTCCTTTAGTTCCTTCCTTTCCTTCCCTTTCCTTTCCTTTCCTCTACTCTAGAGGACCCACTGCAGTGATGAGGGGTGATATATCATTCCCCTGGGCTTGCAGGGAGGCAGGTAGCCTGTTAAGGCTGTAGGTTCTCTGGGCGATTGATAAAGTGATAGCCTGAGGAGATTTTCTGCTGCTGTTTTGGTGCGTCTCTCCTCTCCTCTCCTTTGTGCATGTTTAGCTGTCCAAACTTCTCTTAAAGCCTCAAAAACATGCTCATAGCATACAACACATTTGCAATATTTGCATGCGGTAAACAAGCAATACATGCAGAGCAAAAATATGCAACAAGCATGCTCCGCTAGGTACACCTTCTATTAGGCTTCACAAACACACATATAGAGGCATGCTCAGGGGTATGGATGACTCATTAACTCAGCCACTGCCATGCATCCCTGATTAAATTGATACCGATAGATGGAGCAGGAGGGAAAACAACCTTTCCTGTACTCTCTCTCGAATTCCTCTCTCACCAGCTCCCTCTCACACTTCTCTCTCGCTCTCTCTCTCTCTTTCTCTCTCACTGCCTCAGCATCTCTCAGCCACCGGCAGCATTGACAGCGAGCAAGAGGACTCTGTTTTCACACACCACAGAGTGGAGCCAACACTGACGCGCAAACACACAAAAACACACACACACTCTCACACATGCACAGGGAGAAAACGGGAGGTGGACGGAGGCTTCAGCTGTAGCATGTCCACTGGCTGCTGTCAGACATGTAGGAGGAGGAGGAGGTGCTCTGCTCGCCGTTCCATGTCCGCTTCAGTCCTCTAAGCACCTCCCATCCCCCCCTGAACGCTCGCTCCCTGGCTCTGCGGCTGCTGAGGGGCTGGCTGGAATGACCCGGGCGAGCGGGAGACACAAGGAGATGCGCTAGACGGGACTGCCAGCCAGGAGGACTCTCTGATCCTTGATCCCCCTCCTCCTCTGCAAGCTGAGATATACAAGGCAGACTTCTGATCTGCCCCACAGATGCATGCCCATATAGGAGGGCATGGCTGTGTAGACCGAGGGTCTTCATCAATCACAGCCCCAGAGAGGAGGACCACCACAGAGAAACGCAGGTAAGAGGCACCACAGCTATTGATCTGAGGCGATGTGAGGGAATCAGCTATGTGCTGTGTGGGAATTACATGACTTTTCTCTTTCTGTGTCCATCTGTTGGTTTGAAAATTTGGTGAATGTTTTGCAGTGGGTGTCTTGTATGTGCTCGCTTGCTGAGCCGCTGTGCTGCATGGTCATTGATTAAAAGGGAGATGGGTCTGTGGATGAGCACCGTGGCAGCATTATAATGGAATATGTCTCCTGGAGGACGTGGTCCGATATCCATCAGACGTCTGGGGAATGTCAGAGCAAATGAAAAAGGTACAACAGGGAGGTAGCAGGAGCAGGGAAGAGAGAAAAAAAGGTGCAGATAAAGAGACTGGAAGTAAATGGCATTTCATCTTATTCATGTGAGAGCCAGAGTCAGAAGGCTCCTGCTTGCTTTCCCTTTATATTTCATCTGTAATTCATACATCCACTTTACAATCTACACTGGACAGTTTTCCAATTAAAGGCTGGGGCTGTTTCTCAGGGTAGATTGTGTTGGAGAGGAGTTTGAAAAAAGGGTCCTTACTGTAGATGGACAGCAGGAAGGGTCCATGGGTGTTAGGGTGGTGCTACACCAGGCAAAGTTGAGGTGGAAGCCTAGGGAAAGACAGGGAACTGTGATAAGAGTCAAAACGAAATTGAGAGTTGCATCAAGAGAAGGCACATGTTGAAATGAAATGAACACTGACAATGTATTGTTGCTTTGCAGCTTGGAGACTTTTCAGCAGCTGCCCGTGCCAAAAAGTGAAAAGGTCACTTGTCAAGCAGAAGATTCCTCCCTTAAACCCATTACCAATGCCCCAAAGCCTCATTACACATCCCTAAAATGGTTATGCTGCTTCTCCTCTTCTGTTGATGCATGTTGCAGTAGCAGCAGCAGCTCCAAAGTGCATTTGAGAGATTGGCCCGTGGTAGATGTGCTTATTCAGAGGTGCCTGTGGCTGAGAGAGATGAGCTGTCCGGTGCCGTTGCGTGGTGCATACATCACCAAACGCAGGACCATGGACCCAGGAGGAATCAACAGAGGGGAAAGCCATTACTGAGATGACCAGGCTTCTGTGATCAGATCATGTGGATGGGCGAGTTATGGAGGCGCCGGGCAGGAGAGAATGAGACAGGTGGAGCTCAGAGAAGCAGGCCCAGGCAGCCAGACAAGGAAAGAGCACTCTCCTCAAAACCGTGATTAATTCTAGAGGCGATGTATTCAGCATATGCCAGAAAATATCAATATTTTCCATTATACAGCATGTTTGAGAGTGGATGCTGGCTGATTTAGAGGTTGATTTTAAAAGCAATGCGGCAGCATCTACAATTTAGGGATGCCTTTCAAGCTGACAGTGGCTGGGATGATGCTTGATGGAGTGGAGGTCTGTGGTTGATTGGTTGTTTTTTGCAGAAAAGTTGAGTGTAGGTTGACTGTGGGAGTTTTATGGAAGGGAATATCCTCATAGGCATTACTGCACTAGGAAAAAGTTTTAAGATAACTTTTGCTGCATTGAAATGTGAGCAATGTGGGTTTTCGGTAGACCTGAAATGTGTTTAAAACCACATTATAACCCTGATTTTATCCTTGTGGTTGTGCTGTACGTTTGTTTTTAACATGCAGTTGCTATTTTATCCTTTCTGTCAACTTTAACCTCAACATTAGAGGGATCTTAACAACCCTGAGGTTGTAGCGTAGATCAAATTAGCACAACTTATGGTGTCCCAAGTGCACAAACTCATATCAAACACTCATATTTAGGCCCATTGATGTCCTGAATTACTAACATGGAGAAAAACCAGACCTGGAAATGCTTCTAAAACCCAATCAATATCAAAGTGTCGAGGACTGATGCACATGTAAGGAGGAGAGTTTGGCACATGTTAGCAGCTCTGCAGAGACACATAAAAGCACTTTATTAACCCAGACTTGGCTCTTGATAAAACCATCAGATTAAACCAATTACAATGGAGGGCATTTAGATAAAAATGTTTTACTTCAGTCTCACTAACACTCATGGTTATTTCTGATGAAATACATGAACACCCTTGGCAATAAACATTGATGCACATACTTGCTGTATTTGATTTTAACCCTAAACAAGTATCATCTCTGTCAGTTTTGTTAGGCTAAATGATTTTAAAGCTTTTAAAGGTGTGTGGGATCTAGAAATAAATGATATGCATTGGAGATAAAGTATTAAGCTTCTCCAGATTTCTTCTTTTCATAATTAGCAGCTAATCTTATTCGGAGACCAAAATCACCAGTGAATTGATCCAGCAAGTGTTATCTCCTAGCAACCAGGCTTCGATGTAGCTAATGTCTTACACAACTGAATTCTATTTGTGTGACACATGTTTACTTTACAGTTTCAGGGCCAGTGTTTATTTATTCCAGTAGTGTAGAATGACGGTACATCCCGAATGACGTCTGCCTGCCAAGTAGAGAGCTGTGATCCCAAGATTTTAAAATGCAGCGGTGGAGTCATGTCAGGATAGACTACACTCACTCTGTCCATCTTAATCAAGACATGTCAGTGAATGCAAGCATACATTTCAAGTATTTTTTCTGCTCCAGAGAAAATATTTATGAGTGGAATTCACTTTTAAATAGTTTTGTTATTGATGGGAGTTTGTCTTAGGTGTACCATGATACTGAAAAGAGAAAATAACACTTGTTGTCCTTTGCAGTAATGTTTTTAGGTCCATGATATTGTGAGCATGTTCTTCTGAAAATCATAGTCTTGTGCATTTTCAGTTCTAAATGTAATAGTTACGGGTATATTTAACTAGACCTCTTCTCTTTCTATTTAACTATTATCTTGAAATAAAGTTGTGTTGGAAATGAAAACATATTGTGGAATATGTTGTATGTAAATTAAACAGATCAATATGGCTCACACCTCCCTACATGACATGTACATCTCTCCGTCTGATGGCGACATGCTGTCACCAAAACTGGTGACTGTAAAAAGAACACTTAACCTTGGTGGAAAGAAAAAAATCTATCCATGCATGTATAAATGGTAGGACCAATGGTTGGATGGTTGGATGGATGGATAGATGGATGGATGGATGGATAAATGGACAGACAAATACATCCATGAATGTATGGATGGAAAGACCAATGGATGGATGGATGATATATGGAAGGATGGATGGATGGATGGATGAATGGATGGATGGTTAAACCAATGGATGGCAAAAATAATGGATAGACTAATAGATGGATAGATGGACAGAAAAATACATCCTTGAATGCACGGATGGAAAGACCAATGGATGGATGGATAAGTGGAATGATGGATAGATCAGTCGATACATGGATGGATGGATGGATGGATGGTTAAACCAATGGATGGAGAAAATGATGGATAGACTAAAGGATGGATAAATGGACAGACAAATCCATCCATGAATGTATAGATGGAAAGACTAATGGATGGATGGATGGATGGATGGAAAATTGGACAGAAAATAAGACTGATGAACTGATATAGAAAGACAAATTGATGTAGATGGATGGAAGGATGGTTGAATAGACTGATGGGTGAATGATGGATGGGTAACTGATACAGAAATAGATGATTGGATGAAGAGATCAGTGAATGGATGGATGGATGGATGGATGGATGGATGGATTGGTAAACTATGGACAGATAAATGGATATACACACTGAATGTATGGCTAGAATTTAGCCGGGCAGCACAGCTCTGAGTGAAAGCAGCAGCCACTCAAAAAGCAGTACAATAAATCTCTCTCTCTATCTCATTCTCTCACTCTTTGGTCACCCCTGACAACCAGCTGTTACTGCTGCTGCTGCTGTATTTAAGGGCCTATTTGGATGAGCTGAAGGCCATGCCTCATACACAAATGAGAAAAAACAACAACAACAACAACACCCAGAACAACAGCACAGTAATAAACTGGCAGTGTTACCGGGGCGATAAATATCTGAGTAACAACATGCATATTAATTGGTCTTTTGTGCCAGCACATTTTAGAGAATCACGTTAGAGCTTTGCAGTGGAGCAGTGCAGTGTGAAGTCATCTCCTAACTTGGCCAGGATCCCAAACTATCAACTGGGACAAAGAAGACAAAACACTTGCTGGGAATGCAAAAAAAGGGAAAAACTTCAGGTTGAATGGTGGATTATGGGGTAATATTTTGTATACTATGACTGTGCTCTGACCATATATGCTTCAACAGAGAGAGACTTTAACCAGAATCTGTTTCTAATAACTTTTTAGCCACTAAACTGGGATAGCAATGTAACTACAATGGTCCATCAAATTGGTTTATGATGAGTATTTGCAGAGTACAGTACATCAATGACCAAAATCAGTAATACTGTGTGGGAAGGCTTATTTGACACAGGAACACTGCAGAGGGGTTTGTATTCCAAGCTAGCTTCTAAGATTTAAACTGTTAATTCATCACACTGACAGCTTGTGACAATTTTTTTCTTTGTTTGTTTATTAAAACAAACTTCCTCTTTCTCTGGGGTTTGACTTGACATTTCTGCTATAAAGTTAATGTTGTGTCGGCTAAAGCACAAACGATGATGCCATTGGTGCCCCCTTTTCTTTTACCAAAAGAGAGCTACATCCTGTAATGTTCTGTTTTATGAGTAAGCATTAGTGAAAGAGGTTTCAATGTAGTTTCTTGTTCGCTTGCAGACTATTTTTGAGGATCATTCCCATCACCAAATGCACCAAAGTTGAACAAGATGGGTGGACAGGGCGAAAGTCAATGAACAGCTTTAGACTCAGCTCAACTGGTTTGTACCTTAGAGCATTCCAAAGAATGAGAGTGGTGCTGAATGCAGCATGAATGATGACATTTTTTAAAATGCATTATTTGTAATTACTTACAGCCTGATCATGGGATCAACTCATGGTGAATGACATATTCTACTCAATCCCCACATTTCCTGTCTCTCTGTAGCTTTACACATGACGTAGCCGCTACTGAGCTGCGCCCCTACTGAAGGAGTAAACTCTATATAGAGTAGAACTGCATAACGCGAACCATGACAACCATAGACATGTCAGTGCACGACTTTTGTCGTTTTGAAAAGAAAACAACTCACTGCTGGCTTTTGTTCTTCTTTTAATGAAGAAATGTCGTCAAGCTCTGATAAAACTGGCGCTCTAGCAGCATCCACGCTAATGTCTTCTGCCATAATTGCACCGGTCTCTTGCTGCTTGCATACATCACAACTCCACTGTGCCCGAAAGTACTGCCCCTCATCGCTGATTGGTCCTGTCACTTTCTTACCGGGCCCAAAAGGTTCACACAGGAGCTTTGCAAGATGGATTTGCCAGTGAGAAACACGCAAATGGGCCTATCCATCTGCTTTGCAACGTTATATAAACGGGCTAGATTTTTTTGGTTTCAAAGTCATTTCATAACAGCAGAGACTGTTATGTTGGCTCAGTACTGATTAGCTATCTTAATTTCAGGAGGTCTTGTGTTCTCACTCAAGTTATCAGTTATCCATTTCACCATGTAAGAGCAGGATTTGGATCCATCTGTGTCAGATAAATGAATAAAGCCAATATTAATTTTTAAAGACGGCACTAAAGGTAACTGGATGTAACGCATTTCAGTTACTATTTTTCAAATTAACATTGATGTTAAAAATGTACAAAAACCTTAACACCAATGATTAATGATTAAATGGAAGGATGCTCATCTCTGCTGCCAACAGAGCTTACCAGTGCACACTGAGTTTTTGTTAAAAGTGGAGCCATACTTTGTGTTTTTGCGTCCTCAGTATTTGAATCCAGTTTCAAAGTTTGGCTCTTTCATCTCAAAAAGGGAGCTTTGTGTCATCTTGCCTAAAATCTTAAATCTTGCCCGAGGTAGCCACGTACTTTTCCCTGACATGTCGATATTTTAGCATTCTACTTAAAGGGTTAACACACAGAGAGGGTAATGTTTGAATAAATGAACTTAAACAACCATGAAACAAAGTCTCTTTAAAACTTTTGAAGTTTTCAGGCCAAAAGCACAGTCCTTATGTTGACAGTAAAGCAGCAGCCATAGCTGAAAACGCTGGAGGTCACACGTCATTTGGGAAATGTGTGCACTCTTTGGGGAGAATATTTGCATTCCTCATCACACACATAATTACAATTTTGCACATGAATATGTATGCTGCACACACAAACACACAGATGCACAAAGTAAAAGCACAATTATTACTGCTGGGATGATGTTGATGACTTTTGTGTTGGTTTTAAAGGGTACAAACATGGCCAAAAGGCAGAAAACTAATAGCATCATCACAACTCTTTCAGTGCATGTTTCCTTCTCTGTAACAGCGGCGCTCCAGTATCTGCTTTAGATTTCCATAGCATTCCATAGGAGGGAATCACAAAACCACGACGTGGATCACTGATCTACCTGCAGCGTGTAGAAAACAGATGACTGCGGTGTTTTAAGCAGCCTCACCAGGCACCACATATCTCTTTGCAGAAGGTGTTGGATAATTAGATTTGCTTTTCAGCTCCACATTTCTCAACAGCACAAAAAAACAAGGACGTTTAATGTGCTATATAGATCTGTGTGCAGGAACAAAAACCCCCCTCAATTTTCCAGGTAAAGACTGGTGTAGAAAAATAGCCAGGAAGGGAGGAATCTGCACGCAGCAGTAGGAATGTTTGGCAGAGACAATGGTGCTGCAGGAGGAAGGGGATCAGTGAGGAGAGCCTTCAGGAGTCCATCGCTCTCCACACGTGAGGAGATCAAGAATGAACTAAATCTTTCAGTACAGTGGAGATACCTATTTGAAAACAGATAGAGATATTTATTTAATATTTCAGAAGAATTTAATGGATTTCTCTTTCTCTCTCTCCTACACTCTCCATCACCCTGACCCTCCACCTCTCTCTTTTTCTTTTTCCTGGAATATGCTTCCTATGACCGACACATGCACTGCTGAAATCACTCATGGAGCTTTCTAGAACAATAATATTATAACTAGCAGGTTAAATATTGTCACTACCAGCTCTTTTGAAGACAAGATTCAGCTGATTTTACACAAGCTACATGCTTGACTTTCAACCTGTGAAAAGTTTGTTTTTATAAAGCAATCAAAAAATTGTTAATGAGTCTTTCTTCAATTTTGATGAAACATTTAGAAGCTCATGCAAAATTCATGTGTTGAAAACAAAGGTTTTACCCAAAAAAGCAACAGCATAACAAAGATTTTGTAAGCCTTTTAATTTGCTCCTTTGAGGAGAATTTATTCAGTTTTGATTCCAACTAAATTTAACCTTTTCATGCGTAAAGTGTTCAATCCTGGAGCAACATTTTTTAGAATGTTTCTGTTTTACTTTTGTTAGTTTGTTTGTTTGTTAGTTTAGTTTGTTAAGGAAGTTAAGAAAAGTGTCAAGATTTCAGCATGCAAAGACAGCTCATATTTCTTTCTTTTTTTTTTCATGCATGCATAACAAAATATTTTTTGTGTTTGTTTTTAAACAAATATTATCAGTATATTGCATGTTCACTAGGGATGGTAAATTATTTTTAAAAATCAAAAAGTCAGTCATTTTTAAATCAAAGGTTTCATTTGACTATCATCTCATTTTATGGACTTATTTCTTTAGATTAATTTTACCAGTATTTGGTTGTAGTTAGAGATGGGCCAGTCCGTGGGGGGGAGTACTGATTACCCAGACTCACAGTAGGGAGGGGCACTTGTGAAGCATGCAATGAAAAGTGTCTTTTATTTTATTTTTTTCTTAGTAATTAGTGTGATTATTGAATCAAAAGTGACTACAACTAATGAATCAGTCATCAGTCTGAAATTTGCATCAAATAAAATTAAAAAAAATATTGGGGAGCCCCTGCTCCTCCATTCTAATTGTCCAGATGTTGTAGTCCAGCACTGTGAAATAATGCAAGTAAATTTAATTTAACCACAGTAAAAAATATGGCTCATAAACAGGGAAATTACGGCTTAAAATATATATTAAAATGCACAGGTACTTGTTAAAATGACACATTTGTTGCTTGGCAGGCGGTTAAGACGGGCCCTGTGTAATATTCTTTCCCAAAATCCCTAGCTACACACCTGTAGATACCAGATATGTCCAGGCCTGTGCCTCCTGAAGCGTTGCATCATTATTGGCTGGAAGCCTACACAGTAGGAAAACCTATTAGTTTTTCATGACACTAACTTTAAAAGCTAACTTTAGCATTGTAATGTTATTTAAACTGTGACTTTCTTATTACCTCTGAATGACCTTTATTTGACCCTTCATATTCTTTTAGTGATATTGAGGCTGTGAGAAATGATTGATGACTTAAACCATATTTTAACACGTGACAGAGAGCATTTATTAATTTATCATTCATGAAAAGCAATAAATGAAACTTTAAAACTGAACTGATTTTTGGAGCAGATGTGTCACTCTTTGGCTTTTATCAACCAGTATGTTTTTCATTATCTTTCTAGTATTGTGCAATCAAAATGTTAGTTTTAATTTAAGTTTACAAAGGCAGGTTCTTTTTTTTTTAAGAAAAAGGTTTTAAGTCACTGTATTGAGAGTATAAAGTAACAAGATTATTCAAAAGAAATATCTTGCTTTCAATATAAAGCATTAGAAATATCTACCTTAAACCGAACCAGTAAAATATCCAGCAACCTATCAACTCAGACCCACTGTTGTTTGTCCACATGAGGTTGCCGTAGTCAGCGCTGCTTGTAAAGTCATCAGAAGGTGCAGGACTCAGACAGATCTGTCAGAACTGGACACATCTGGTACCTACACCCAACTGATTCCAGTACATACTGTATGTACTAATACCTGATATTCATTCTGATATTTTTAATCATAACTATTTTTCTTGTTTCTTCTATGTGTGAGGTTACACAAAGCTCTAGTAAAGTTGAAACAGAATTTCTTATTCAAAGATCAAAAGCACTTCAAAATGCATAAAACTTAATATTATTTCCCATACATTTATTTAGATTTTGTGCTGGCGTCTCATGGAAATAGGAAGTAGCAACAAATGTCATGTTTTCAAATTAAATATGTGAAACTGCAGTGCACTGCAAAAATAGCAGTAACAGCCCCACAAGACTACAACAGCAAACTGAATTTTTAACCAACTAAAAAGTAAATATATAGAAATAATACCTACAAAAATAAAGACAAAATCTTCAAATAAGTTACAAACCAATGTTTCGTCTACACCACTGTCCACATTATTAAGCAAATGACATTTTTCTCTTATTTTCATAAATATTTATGTAAATGACAGAGTATTTTTCAAGTCATCAGCCATTAGAGTATAATTCAAATGTTTTTGAACAAACTTCATAATAATAACCATTTTTTTTTTTTTTTTAAATAAAAACCTCAAAATGCACTTTTTCCACATTATTAAGCAGGCCACAAGTTTCAAGCAATATGGGAAAGAAAAAGGATCTCTCTGCCGCCAAAAAGTGTCAAATAGTGTAATGCCTTGGACAAGGAATGAAAACATTAGATATTTCACTAAAAATTAATAGTGATCATCGTGCTGTGAAGAAATTGGTGGCTGATTCAGAGCACAGACGGGTTTGTGCAGATAAAGGCACAATGAGGAAGGTTTCTTCAAGACACATTCATCAGATTAAGAGAGCAGATGCTAAGATGCCATTACAAAGCAGCAAACAAGTATTTGAAGCTGCTGGTGCCTCTGGAGTCCCACCAACCTCAAGGTGTAGGATCCTCCAGAGGCTTGCAGTCATGTATAATCCTACTATTCAGCCACCCCTAACCAATGCTCACAAGCAGAAATGGTTGCAGTGGACCCAGAAATACATGAAGACTCATTTTTAAACAGCCTTGTTGACTGAGGAGTGCCGTGCAACCCTGGATGGTCCAGATGGATGGAGTAGTGGATGGTTGGTGGATGGCCACCATGTCCCAACAAGGCTGCGACGTCAGAAAGGAGTTGACAGTGTCATGTTTTGGGCCAGAATCATGGGGAGAGAGCTGGTAGGCCCCTTTGGGGTCCCTGAAAGTGTAAAAATGACCTCGGCAAAGTATCTACTGACTGACCACTTTCTGCCATGGTACAAAAAGAAGAGCAGTGCGTTCTGTAGCAAAATTACCTTCATGCATGACAATGCACCATCTCATGCTGCAAAGAATGCCTCTGTGTCATTGGCACTGAGCACATGTGACAGACGGGAGAGTCTGGAGACGCCGTGGAGAATGTTCTGCTGCCTGCAACATCCTCCAGCCTCCCAGTCAGGGATGGTCTAGGAGGCATATCCTTAGAGGCCCGCACAGACCTCCATGTGTTAGCCAGAGGTACCCTGACTGTTATTAGGTACTTGGATGAGGACTTCAGACCCACTGTCAGAATATATGCTGGTGCAGTGGACCCTGGGTTCCTTCTGATGCATGAGCATGCCCAGACGTTGTAGGGAGTGCATTAGGCAGGTGAAGGCTGTACACACTACTGAGCCCCATTTTGAGTTGTCTTGAGGATTTTCACAGAAGTTGGATCAGCCTGTGATCTGATTATTCCACTTTTATTTTGAGGATGATTCTGAATCCAGTCCTCCTTGGGTTAATGATATTGTTTTCCATTGATTCTCATTCTTATTTTATTTTGTTCTAAACTCATTCCACTATGTAGGCTAATGAATAAAGATTTTTGCCTAAATATTGAGATAGGGGATGTGTTATTTAAGTGTTCCCTTTATTTTTTGAGCAGTGTAGCTATGTTAGCTGTAGCTATATTTGCTAAAGCTAACTTTGTTGCTCAAGCTAACAATGCTAGAGCTAACGCTGCTATGTTGGCTGACACAGTAACATTAACTATAAAGCTAGCTGAAGCAAGCCACCGTTCGTGTGACTACTTCTAAAACAGGAAATATGTACCCGCTAATTACGTCACATCTGTCCTGACTGAGGTGGTGTCTTGGAGTAGTGTTTGCAAGATGGGCCTCTGAGAGCAGCGGCCTTCAGTCAGGCCCCTCTCAGCATATGGGAGACTGGTTCAAGTTTTCGATGTCAACAGCTTCTTTAAATAGGGTAGGGATGCAGTCTTAGACTGTAAAAAGAATTTGACAAAGCCTGTGTGATGTCATTCTATTGATTATAATGGGTGGACTCAAAAAGCTTTTGAAGCCAATCCGTGGCGGCCTCCATATTAAAATCACTGTCTCAACCAAACTTTGGATCAATCTAACAGCAAAGAAGAGCCCGCCCACTGAGCTGGTCTTCCTGTCAGCTAAGCTATAACTAAAGCTAGCCTTCTGGTGGTAGTGTCTGCCCGACAAACAAATGAGATGTGCTTATCAGTGTGCAGTGAGGGTTTTCCTGAATATAATTGAAACCATTGTGGTACAAAAAAATTCACCCCCCTGTACAGTGAGAGGACATTAAGACATTAGCTAATGTGAAACGTTTAGTTTTTTGAACCAAGCTGTAAACCAGTTTATTTCTGGTGTAAAAAATGACTTTTTAACATGTGTTGCGTATGTGACTTCCAGTGTTCCTTCAAGTGAACACCTCAAGTGAACACTCAACTTATTGCAAATTTTTTTTTTGCACTTCTGCATTGGCTTCATTTTTCTGGACTGGAGGTTGCTGCTTGGGTACAACAGTCCCAAGGCTACTGTCACCCCTCAGCCCTATGTTAATTTTACATTTGTCCACTACAAAGATACATAATGTATAAATTGTTAAAAGAAAAGGGAATATTTTTCATAAAATATTTACAAGACAAGATTAGCAAAATCATAAAAGGTACCATTCTTTCCACAGGGGGCGCCAAAAACTACACAGATGGAAAGCTACATGAGCTTTAATACAAAAAACTGCTATCCATTACATTTCTATCCTCCATCTGCGTTTTCCCCATTACCCAGTGTCCATTTCATGTCTAGTTTGAATATAAAAGTAAAGTACCTTTCTTCTGTTGAATGCAGAAAATAAAGAGAAGTCTGATCAAGCTTAAGAAGAAATGAGCAACATATTCAAAGCGTCTGATGCAAGTCAGAGAAAGAGTGGGAGAGAAAAACAGACATAAAAACTGAAAGTTTAAGATTTTTTTTTCTTGAAAAGAACACAATCTACTAGAAGTGTTGGAAAGTGCGTTTTGACAGCTCATTTAAAGTGTTTTGAGATACAGTTTAAAAAAATGCATAAATACCTTCTCTTACTTGTCATGATATGAATACAGATAATATTTTCTTATTCTAGTTTGGATTTCTTCTGATATTCTTTACTTGTCTCACAGGCAGCAGCTCTGGTGGAAACAAACATTAAATTCACATAAGTGAATGTTGCTAACAAGATGTCACAAACTGAATTGTTTGGCTCTGCAGCTCTGTGAAGTGGAAACTCCACATCAGCAGCTTTTTCAGATATCTTTAAACCCAAGCCTTTCCCGTTGAGGCCGTCTGCTTGACTCACCAGGCGCCACTTTTAACAAATTTTTAGAAGTCTGGAGTAAAAAAACACTACAAGATTTCCTGTCTGGTTTGGTTGCTCAATATTGCCAGTCTTTGAGTTTTTCATGAGATAGAGATGTGTGGAGGAGATCAAACAGATACTGTATCGGTTACATAAACAGCAGCAGCATGCAGGACGACGAGCAGAGGAGTTTCACATAATGTTTCTAAATTTAAACTACCCGCTGCTCTGAGACAAAACCAAACCATTTACACTAAAATACCTGATATGTGTACAAACAAAGAAATTTCTATACCTTATTTTTGCCACACTGTGATGGTATTTCATTGATTTTAGTGCAGAACAAGACATCAAGGTGTCTGTAATTCTCCAAACTGCTAAGCAGAAACAGACTCTGCTGTATTTTGAGGGTACAAACACATTGTCTAAAGCAATGTCATGTAGAGTGTTTTGGGGTGTGTACCCCTATGTTTTGGTGCATTGACAGCACACAAGAGTCCAAAGAGGATGTATTAAATGCCTTTGTACACAGGTGTTTTGGGCATATTATCTCTAAAACTAATCAGAGTGTCAGCTCTCATTCTCTGGAGCAATGGTATTCAGAAAGCCAACTTTAAAATGACCAAACTTATACTGGCTCCTTTTCCTACATCAGAAATGTTAATTAATCTTCTGTGAGCTCAACATCAGGCTGTACACACATATGTACTTATTCACTCTACTTGAATCTTTGGCATTATTCTTTGATATAATACTGGACAGTCATTGTGGGATGTCTTGTCAGTGGCACCCAAACACTGTAAAACCCAATTAGTAAGTTAATTTTTAGAAAAATCATGCATTTATATGTGTGTGTGTGTCTGCAAGAGAACTAAACTCTCGGAGACCAAGGAAGACGGCAAATTTTGCTGTTTTTGGCACTGGCTACGGCCCACGGTTGCCTGCACTGAGTTAGTGATAGTGCATACAAAGCTGGAAAACGTCCTGTTGTATAGGAAGAGAGGGGGTCCTGATCAAATAAACAAATAGTTAAATTCTTCAGTATTATACATTATTGCTAGTAAAACATTCTGGTGAGGAGTTATGAATTAGCCTCATGTTATGTATTGCACACCCAGCTGCCACATACGCTGGTGTAGACAGCTGTTATGATCAGATGTTCATCTGTGCTATTCATTGATATGCTTAAGGAGCAACCCCCAGCTACCAAAGGTGAGATATCAAATACAATCATGTCTGTCTCCTGTAAAATTTAATAATTGTGATAATAAGTATATTTATCTCTCTGAAAGTGGAGTGTGTGCATGTGTATAACCCTAACCCTAGGTCCTGTATCGATGATATGAAAAATACAGATTAATTTTGGTGTGTTGTTGAGCTTCGTAAGATCTGCCTTTTTTTGAGGACTAGAGATGCAGGTGGTGGTCTTGCACCTGAAATCACTATGTTGTAAGGGTTGACTGTTGTCGTTACTTGTCGATTGAGGAGTTATTTTTGGTGTGCTTAAGCTGTCAGTGGATTTTATGGAGTATTGTACGTTTGGCAAAAGAAAAAACACTAAATATTAATTGATTTTGCAGGGTTTTTTGTGCAATCTGGTGGTTTTTGGACAAGTTTCGGGCTGGAAACTCTCAGCTGTATCTGGCAACACTGAATCAGGAATAGATGAACTGCTAACTGAAGACATGGCAGTGATGAAAGATCAGATTGGTGGGAAACAAATCAGGGGATATGCAGGCAGCATTTTCCCATGATGCCCTGGAGCAGAGTGTTTACATATGTTTATATATGTTTAAATGTGATGAGGTGAGTTCAGATGTTGAATGTTGTACAGAGACCACTGCTGGGATTCCTTTGTTCATCTTTCTGATGGATTATTGTTGATTTTGATGGGCAACACTTTTGCACCATGAGTGAAAAGAGTACTTCCTGAAAATGAATTTGACTGCCTGACTTTCATTTCTAGTCAGAAATTTAACCACTCCCTGAACATTTCAGTGATGAGGGAAAATCAAGGAGGTGGGGAAAAAAAAGCAGATGTTTCCTTTGCAAGCCTTGTCACAGTTGTTTCTAATGAATACCGCCAGTGGGAGGGAATCATAAGTTATTGTTCAAATCATTGTGTTAGACTGCATTGGGGGCATGAGTCATTTTTACAAGCTGAGTTTAATTGAAATAGCATGCATTTCAAAAAAGAAAATTAGTTAAACAAAGATTAATCTTGTTGAATCTACTTGAAAATGTAAATAAATTTCACTTTGATTTTTTTGTTCTTGAACTAAAACAGAGTACGAGTTTTTGCAAAGATTAATCTGGCTAATCTACAAAAAGAATTGATGGGAAAAAGTTGCTTAGGTTTTACTAAGTAGATTGGGCTGAAAAGTTGAATTAGTGTGCTCATGTTTTGACATGAACTGTTTTGATTACCACTTATGTCCCCATTCTAGAGATCGAGGAATCTCTCTCTCTCTTTCTCACAGTACATATATTAACTAATTAACAACATCATGGGGTGCATAAATGGACAAATGCATTAATTTTTGCTCTGTTCTGATGGTTTTCCCATCAAAAAGGAGCCAAAATCAGTCTCAGAATGAAGATTAACACAAAAATAGTAGCATTATTTTTAACAAGTATTGGTGTCTAAATAAAAAGGAGGCATAAAATCATGACTGACCCTCTCAACCAATTATCAAAGTTTTTGTGCACAATAATCACAGACAGGTTCTCTTTAAATTCATTAAATGAAACTGTTATCAATGACTTTTAATTCAACAAAGAAATATTACACCTTAACCACAACAAAAGCAGTATTTACAAAGAAAGCAAAGCATGGATGTGTGTTTGTGAATGTGTTCGAAAGAGAGAAAGGTTAGCTGGTGCTCATTATATGGATGACTAGAACAAGACAATATGGCCCTGGACTGGCCCGTTTATACTGGACATAAATGGACGCATCAAAGTAAATCAACAACATACATATAAGCAGACAATAGGACTACAAATGCAGCTTTCAGTGAATGTTCACGAAACACTTTCTACAGCTGGTTCTGCCTGGAACAAATCCTCTTGTGATCATGGTGTGTTATTTAAGTCTGATCCAGAAGAAAGCAGAGGTCAGTTTATTAATGTTCCTTCCACAGTTCCAGCAAGTTCAAAGTCTTGTGGCATCAAGATCAAGCTTTAGGAGGAGTGAACAGCTTATATCATACCTCTGAGACAGGAGAAGAGTTGAGTGTCCTTCTCTGGATACCGGTGGGCTTTCTGCAGCACTTCCGCCATAAAGAGGTCGTAGGAAGGAAAGAAACTCCTGTACTTGACCGGCCCATAGCTGACTGAGCTAAAAGTGAAGCTAAAGCTGGGAACACAAAGCAACAGTGGAAGACAACAGTGGGTCACACTGGCATTTATTACCTGCAGAGTCTCCTCAGGGCTCTTCCCGTCAGAGAGGAGAGTGACGTGTTGCAAAGCATACTGGGAAGATGAGTCTCTCAGGCTTTTTCATTTTTTTGCTGAAAGTTCCCTCTAAAAGTACTAACACAGGCTTCAAAACTGTGATGTTTCCTGAGTCTTTGTTCATGAAACAATGTCTTTTTAATAGCTTTAGTGCATTAGTGGCATAATATGTATTTTAAACAAAAGAAAAAACTAAATACTAAACAAGCATCATGACCATACATGCTGCAGTGCTCTGGTATGAATTCTGTCTTCTGCTAACAGAGACCACTGTAAAAAAAAAAAACAATGCAGCTAATGAGATGGTAAATTGTGTCATTTTCTCCAGGTACGTTGTCTAACTTGTTGGTGTAAATGAGTGTGGATTCGTCTCTGTCCTCTGTTTCTGTCTTTCTGCAAAGATTTGAGATGAGATGAGATCTTCTTTGATGTGAGTGCTGCTCCCTGAAGCTTCACAAACCAAAGTGAAAGCCTCTCCTTGTAATCCAGAGTGTCACTTCAAAGCTGTGCAGGTAGAATGAAACACTTTGACATCTTGTCAGTGTTTACAGGTTCACTGATAAAACCTTGAGACACAATTATTTAAACTTAAACTTGAACTATGAAAAAATGACATACTGGTGTAAGTCTTAACGACAGCACTCCAACATTCATTTGCACATTTTTATGACATGAAAATGAGTGATGCTGCAAAACTTCTTCACTGCATCTAATTGTGAAATGATACCGTCTCTGTTTTAGTGTAATTGTGCAACAGCAGACCAACCAACTTTGTTAAAGAGAACACAGTGAAAAGTGTTATAAAGATCTCATAGAATCAGAGCAGAGTAATCAATTCAGTCCAGAGATTTAAGAGTAGAAGCAGCATGCCTGTAGACAATATCGCTGTAGTCTATATAGACTGCCTCGATAATGCCTTTTCTGCAGTTTAAAGGAAAGTTAGACCTGTTTCTGTACAAGAAACCGAGTTTCTGATAAGGATTGCTTACTAGGTAATCAATTTGACATTTAAAAATAAATGTTCCATTGAGCTAAATCCCAAGATATCCATACACTGTTTCTCTTTCAATATGAGGACCATGGAGTGTGGATAAATGTGGACAGTCAAGAGGAACATCAACTGATTTTCTTACTTCCCTGGGAATTTGCAAACGCATAATTACACATTTCCTTATTGTTTGAGCACAGTAGTGGTAAACGATAGGCCTTTCCTTTACCTTCTCGCTATAACTTAAGCCAGGAGTGTCAAACTCAAGGCCCTGGGGCCACATCCATCCTGTGATATAGTTATACCCGGCCCACATGATCATATCATATTTTTTATTATAACTGGCCCACCAGTGTGAGCTCTGCAGATTTCCTCCAGTATAAAACTATAAACTTAACCTTGATCATTTTAAATATCTTTGTTAAGTCATAAAGATTTTGAAAAGTAAATAGGCTAGTAAAAAAAAAAATCAGGAATGTGGTAAAAGGAAATTAATTTGTGTTTTCATTTAATATTTTCAATTTGAATCTCACAATCATGACTTGAACTTAATTTTACTTTTATATCTCATATTTTTACCTTTACATAATTTTGACCTTTTGTCTAATATAAAGACCTTTAAAGTTCACAATTTTAGTTTAAGGTGATAGTCTGACCCTTGAAACTCATGATTTTGAATTGTATCTCACATGTTGATCTTAAACTCATGATTTCAAATCTGATGTCATATTTTGACCTTCAAAACTCATTATTTTAATTTTATCTCACATTTTTACCTTCAAAACTCCTTTTTTTTTAACTTTATCTCGTATTTTTTACCATGTCAATTCCTAACTCTGACTTTTACCCCATATTTTGACCTTTCAGACTCACAATTTCAATTTCATCTCGTTTTGACCTTGTAAACTCATGTTTTTGACTACCTTTCTCAAATATTTGCCCTTTAAAAACATTAAATTTTGATGCTTTGTTTTGACTGTTTGAACTGACAACTTGACTTTTTATCTCAGATATTGAGCCTCAGAACTTATCTTTTTGACTTTAAAATCTTTGTGTCATCAGTTTTTTTTTTCTTCCCGTCATTCATCACTGATGGAAATGAGGTTGACAGTTTATGGTTAAATGCTGACCCTGTTAGGCTTTTAGGTTAAACCTAAAGTCAGATGGTCTCTGCTGTGATTGAGTTTGACACTCCTGACTTGAGCTATCCTCATTCTGACACTGCAGGTAACTTTCTCATCATTTTCCTCGGTCTCTGTCGGCTGTTAAATCAAACAGAAATGTGTTCAGCTTCCACATCTTATCTGTTTGCATTGCCACTTGTATCTACTGTATTAGTCACACACAGTTTGCAGATTATGCATGAAGTTGCAGAGCAGACAGGAATGTGGATTCAATTTTGGGCTAATTTATTCAGAACAGACAGTGTAATTCCCTTGCAGATGATGCTGCATCCTCACACAAAGCTCTTCTAGATCCCGGCGTCAACACAACATGCCTATGTACAAACACGAGTTACGACTCGGACAAAGAGCTCAGATTAGCTGCCGAACGCTACTCTAGGTTGGCCTCAGACGAATGCTTGAGCTGCTGATTTGCTTTGAAAACCACACGGATCAGGTTTGTATTCATCCTCAGACTGTTTCAGGGGGTTGTAAGCGCTCGGCCCACAGGTCTGTTAGTTGCTACTGTGCAAGTGTGTTTGTGCACACTCATGCATGAGTACGCAGAGCTAGAGCAGCCTGTGAGTAGTTATTACAGTGAGAGTGAGCCACCCCCTTCATGTACTCACACACCAACACTGTGGTTGTGTGGGGGTACATTCGTTCTCTTCAGAGAGGCCCAATTTAAATTTTTAATGGATTCAGACTCTTTGAGGAAATTGAAGAAGCTTCACTGAATGTGTAACCCTCCTCACTCTAAATTTCTACTACCCCGAGGGAGGGATGCAGCCCAATATGAGCATTTAATATAATTGGACACACTAAACATGCAGTTGTACTGAACATGCCATGCTTGAACAAGTGTTTGAAACCACAGTGTCTCTTTTGCTTTCCCAACTTTTTAACACAGTATCATATGAAGTATTCATGCACAAGGATACATCTGTTTAAGTGAGGCAATCAACTGGTTATATTTAAAACAGTGTGGATGAATGCACTGGTAGCATGCAATTTAGCTGCTGTTAAACATTGAGGAAAAGTCTCACTGCTATATATGAGTCACAAATTGTTAAGTAGATAGATTATTGATTTCTCTGCATTCCCAGAGGTCCTTAACAACCTGAAGCAGAGAGCTATAAGCAGATCAAGTACAGCGCATTTATTGCTGGACCAAAGAGATTATTAGGTTGCATGTCAGAGCAGGAAGCTCCAATGTGCAACAAGAAAAATCAATATAAGAACAAACAGAACATAAACATGCATGTTAACTGTAGTTTACACTCAGTTCAGATTGAGAAGAGATGAGATAATAAATGAAGAAGCTAAGTGTTATGAAGGACAACTTAATAAATAATAAAATCTCACAATTTTAGTTATTTTCCGACTTTTAAGAAGAATAAGATGATCTAAAAGCCTCTCGGTTTCTTATCCTAATTTGTAATGTTGGAAAGGATAAAATGACAATGCAGTTCTGTTATATTAACCCTCTATGGGGCAAGGAACCATATATGGTCACTTCGGCTGTCGTTTTTCATGGCATCCACCCCAACTCTCTGAGATACAATAGAACCAGAATGATTTTTTTTCAGCTAACCAGTGGAGATCAGTCAAAGTGACATCACACCATCCAACCAATCAGCAGTGGCCCAGAGTGTCTCAAACTTCCTGTTTCCTCCAGAACTAGAGAAATACAGTTTTACATCCCAAACAAACAGCCCTAACATCATAACTAACCATGATAAGATGGTGAAACTTGCATATTATGATTATAAAAGTGAATAGAAGTGATAACTGTCATGATAGTTTTTTGGGGGTGTAGGATTTTTAACAATTATTGAAAATACAGTGTGAAAAATGGAGGAACCATATTTGGGCATATGCCCATTTAGGGGTGTTTAGTGTTGTCTATTTCAGAGGTTCTCTGCTGGGCTAGCCTCAAGATCCACTACCAACTCATTTATGAGCCGACAGGACACACATTTCTAAGATATACAGTGCTTAACAAATTTATTAGACCACCTGTCATAAAAACGAGAAAACATAAATATTTTTGATGAAGTGCTTTAACGTTGACTCTTTCATCTTCAGTCAGCTCTCCACGTATTACCATTTTGAACAGGAATGAGGAATTTCAAACTGAATTCACCTTTTTATACCCAAATTTAAGCCGGCTCACTGGGCATCTCTGAAAGGTCAGAAATTAATCAAGCATAACATTCAACCACTAAAACTCATTTTTCTGTTCAGGAATGCAAGTAAATAACTAAAATTTGACATATTAATCAAGAAATATTAATGTGCTTTACTATTTTCTCAGTTTTTTGTAAATCAGTCAATTTGAAAATTCATAGATAACAATAATAATTGTATTTTAGGATTCAAAATATCATTTGGGTTAAAGAGCTTCTAAATGTTTGTGTATTAACCATTGCAGAAACATAAAATATCTTTTTGTTGATTACCAATGCTGTTAATTTAGGACAGCTGTGGCATAAACCTTACTCTGGGTGGTGGTCTAATAAATTTATTAAGCACTGTACATATTTTTTACCAGATTTTTTTCATAAGTTAAAATGTTGTTTGGACCTCAGACAACACAGAACATCCCAAACAAAACAAAGAGACCGAAGAAAACACCCCAACGTTTTTGGGAAAAGCATCATAGAAGATTCCTCATAGCTACCGAGACATAAGCAAGCTTAAATTCTGAAAAGTTTCCAGGAAGTTTCCCAAAATTCCCAAATGCTTTCAGAGAATATGACTGAAATATTCATGGAAACATCAAGGAGAAGACTGAAAGGTTCTCTGAAAAGTCCTCATAATTAACAATGAAGGTTTTGAAAAAGTTTCAAGTTCTTGTCAAATTGCTTTACATTTACAGAAAAACTCTCTAAAAATTAGCCAAAAATTTCTGGTAAAATAAGAACAGAGAGCTCCAAAAGTTGAGGGAAAATTCACAACAACTACCAGGAAAGCCCTCCAAAGATTTTAGGAAGATTAAAAAAAAAAAAAAAAAAATCAGAATTATACAAAAAAAAAAAAAAAAAAAATCTGTCAAGCACTTTCTTTTTTATTTTCTCAAAACATAAAACTGCAAAAAAATATATATTTTTTAAGAGCAGTTCATAGACTGTGACAATTTTTTCCAAGCACATATAAGCAACGCACTTTCATGTCTGACTCACTGGTTCAGTGTAGCCAACTCACCTAGTAAGCCGTAGGGTTTTATCTTGACAAACAACTCATTATAATGTAGGATAACAGTTCTCTGGTGTAGTCTGATGCAACAGGTTTGTTAACAATTAACAAGTTATCCGATGGTAAATTTTTAATAATTTATAGAAATTTTCAAGGCATAAATGGTTAAATAGGGGTGATTTTTGGTTCCATCACCTTGGAACCATTTTATTTTACTTACGTGGTTTATATCAGTTTTTATTTTTTACTATGAGGCTTATTTTTACTTAAACTGATTCAGTTAGCCTATTTGATATTTGTGACGTTGCTTACATTTTCTGGTGACATATATGTGATTTTAGGCAGTTTTACAACAGTTTTATTAAACTTAAATGACATAAATCAGTTCCTATGTCATTGTAGGTTATTCTGTAAATAACAGTTCTTGTGTTGGAATTATGAGATAGGTGGTGGTACCATCATTACTGATACAGTATGCCAAAGCCAGTCACAACTTTCCTCTAAAAGAGGTCAGAGTCTAAAGGCAACCTCATCATGTCTGAATATCTTATATTTAAATAACTTTTTATTGTTAGAGTAAATAGCCATTAGACCAGGGATGTCAGACTCAATCACAGCAGGGGCCGAATTCTGAATTTGGGTCTAACCTGAAGGCCTAACTGGGTCAAAATTTCCCATAAACTGTCAACTGTCAATCATGAGCTTAAAAGGTAAAAATATGAGATAAAATTCAAAATTTTGAGTTTTAAATGTCATGTCAAAATATGAAATAAAATTTAAATTACTTAGTTTAAAAGGTAAAAAGATGAGCTAATAACATTTTAAATTTTGATTCAATAAGGTCAATATTTGGGATTTAAAGTTATATTAAGGAGTTGAAATTGTCAAGGTATTAGAAAAATCTAAATCAAGAGATTAGAAAGGTAAAAATATGATATAAAATTAAAAATCAATACAATTCTAAATAATGAGTTTTTAATGTCAAGATATGAGACAAAATTAAAAATACAAAATTATAAATGTCCAAAGATGAGATCAAAATTTAAGATTTTAAATCAAAAACATGAATATTTGGGATTAAAATTCAAAGTTAGGAGTTGAAAATGTCAAAAGATAAGATTAAATTCAAATTCATGAATTTAAAACATCAAAATATGACTAGAAAATTAAAAGCATGAATTTAATGGTCAAAATATGAGATAAAAGTCAGAACCATAACTTTGGGTCAAAATTGTGAGATGCAAATTAGAAAATACAAAATGAAAACACAAATTTCTTTTACCATATTTTTGACTTTTTATCAAATCATTTTCACTCTTTACTCTTTCTAATTCTTATGATTTAACAAGGATTATTAATCATCAAGGTTAAATTTGCATTATTATACTGGAGGAAATCTGCAGACCTCGTACTGGTGGGCCAGTTATAATATAAACATCATATGATCTGATGGGCCAGGTATAACTGTGCCATGGGCCGGATTAGGCCCCCGGGCCTTGGGTTTGACACCCCTGCATTAGATTCTATTTTTTGTTTGTTTTCCATTAGCATTTTCATATGCAGACACTTCAGGGTTTTTTGTTTGTTTGTTTTTACCATTAATAGGCAAGGAGCCATATATGGCCACTTGTTAACTTTGATTTTCACCATAATAAATAAAAAATATATAAGAGACAATGGTAAAAAAATGTATTTGGATGTTGATGAATAATATTCTCTGAATTAAATTTGAGGTTTTTAACTGAGAGCACTGTAAAGATTAAAAAAAAAAAAAAAAAAAAAAAAAACAGAAAAAAAAGTTATTTTCCATTCACTTTTTGCCCATTATTTTGAAAGAAAACAACAACAAAAACAACAACAACAACAACAACAAAAAAAAAAAAAAAAAAAAAATTACTGTCATTCTGATCCGGCTCACTTCAGTGTTATGAGCTTGAAAAAGCAACCTTGGCAGAGAAAAGGTATTCAATAAAATAATCAATAAAACAATCTACTCAGATATAATGCTGCCTGAGTTGTTGTGAGAACAGGAAGCTAAATACTGCACCACACATGCACCTAAGCAAGGGGAGAGAGATGATGTGCTTCTTGCAGGAATCATGAAATGATCCTCTTTTGGTATCTCCTTCCTCCTGACATCAGTTGCCCGTTGTTGCACAGCTGGATTTCTTTCAGGGTGATATTTGAAAACAGAATTGCCATTGATCTAGTACAGAGATTTGATGCTTTCTACCAGAAAGTGGATTGCACAGATGAGGGCCACTGCTGAGATAAAGCCCCTGTCCGGTTAATTAATGGTCTGCAGGTAGTGTGGGCGACCCGGTCTCCAGCAGGAGTGGAGTGCATTCTCCTGAGACGGATCATCCTGTAATGAAGGGCACTTAGATCACCTGCCAGGAGAGACACACCATGATTAAAAGTCCCCAACAGTTCCCTCTGACTCAAATGGTCTCATCATGGATGTGCTATTGAGGTACACTTGGATTGAAATAGAGGGTAAAATAAAAAGTGAGATGGCTTATTATCTCAGTGCTGAAGATGAGGTATTTCTCTGTGCAAAGGACAATAAAGTGTGCTTTTCCTGGTATATTTTCATTTCAGCAGCAGTCTCTGAGGTGAAAACTCTGAATTCAGACAAATCCTTTGCTAATGGCCTGTCATTCCTCTTGGGAACACAATACACACTGGCTTGGTAAATTATTTTTCAGTTTGCATGTCTTCCAGACAAATATGCTGACAACATGCTGCATAACAAAAATAGAGCATGAATAATGCACACACTAATGAAAGAGGAAAGTCAAGATAAGACAATATTCGTGCAAACGGCCTGTTGGGATATGTGTGTATCAAGGCTCCATTTGAATGAGTAAACTGTAATCATTTTCAGAGCTTGCTGCAGAAACACACACCAATGCTCTGCCATTTAATTTTTAGCTAAATTCGTTTTATCTCGCACAATCACAGCTGCTGACCTGCAGCTTTTCCAGGAAACAAAACAATACTTATTACAAATTTTACTAGATAAATGAATCGAGCTGCCATATAGCCATAGGAACATGAAACATAAAAAATGAAAGCATTCTCTGGTGGCGAGACGCACATTTCAGCTGAATGTTTGCAACAGGAAAACTCTCTCCACTAAACACTCTACAGTGTGATACATTCACTAAAGCTTCCTGTCATATAAAGTCTGCTTTCATTTTGTCACACTCCACTGTTCAGTCAACATCTCATTATACTGTTTTCAAATGTTTATGCCTCCCTCAGCTGACTGGGAGGAAAAATATGTTAATGTCACCCTGGTTTGTCTGTGAGTTGCTCTGCTCTGCTGGAAGGATCTGTGAAAAACTACACTGGTGCTGGAAAGTATCAAAAATGATGCTTCTGTCTTGGAGAATAATTGTGTCGCATGCTTGTAGCTGAGGATAAGATCTACTATGTAAAAAAAGACATTAATCTGCTCTTATGAGCATCTTGATCTGAACCTTGTAGCAGAAAACAACCTTCACTTTTCTCTAACTATTACTTCAAACCTGTTTCTGGGACTTTAAACCTCATCCAAAAATGTCCATCAGTGAAGATTTTAAAGTCCCTAGAACAGGGGTGTCAAACTCAATCACAGCAGGGGCCGGATTCTGGATTCAGGACTAACCTGAGGGCCTAACAGGGTCACCTTTTTAACCATAAACTGTCAACCTTGTTTCACTGGTAATAAAATATGGAAAAAAAAAACAAAACGTTGCACTGATGATAAATGATTTTGACATTTAAAAAGTTAAAAAGATAAGTTTAAGATAAGGTAAGATAAGATAAGGCTCACAATCTGAGAAAAGTACATTTATTAGTTCAAAAAGGTCAAAATATGAAAATGAACTTGAAAAATAATGTTTTTTAATGGCAAATATATTAGAAAGAAGTCAAAATCACGAGTTTAAAAGGTCAAAATATGAAATAAAAGTTATAACCATGTAATTAAAAGTCAATTATAATTCAAATTTTAAATTGTAAGCCTAAAAGTTCAAACTATGGGATTATGAAGTTGGAGTTCAGAGTTGAAAATATGAGGTTAAATACAAAATAACTGGTTAAAAATGTCAAAATATCACTTAAAAATTAGAATTATGAATCTAAAAGCTTAAAATATTATATGAGAAGTCAAAATTATGAAATAAGAAGCTCAAAGTATGAAATTAAAAGTCAAAATCCTAAGTTTGAGACCTAATTGTGAGATGCTAAATTGAAAATGTAAAATTAAAAAACACTTACTTCATTTTTCTACATTACTGACTTCTCATCTAAATTTTTTTACTCCTTACCTTTTCAGATTTTGTGACTTAACAAGGATATCTTAAATCATCAAGGATAAGTTCACATTTTTATACTTGAGGAAATTTGCAGACCTCATAATGATGGGCCAGTTATAACAGAAATATGAGATCATCTTGAGGGTTGGATTAAACTGTTCCATGGCCGGATTTGGCCTCCAGGCCTTGAGTTTGACACCTGTGCTCTAAATAATGAGGGATTTTTTTTATAACAAGAAATTTCATCCTTCTTAATAACCAAATGTATCATTGACTGTGAATCTTTTGCATTTTAATGTTCAAGTCATCTGATACCTACCCCACAGCTGCTGTTTCAGATATTAAAATTAGCCAGCAGAATCTCACTGATTTTAGTCTTGTTTCTTTTTGAAGGTCATATAGAGGCAACACTGTTATCATCAGCTCAATTCATGACAAGTAAAAGATTCCACATAGGAGCTTTAAACAGTTCAGACTTCTCATATAATGATTTTTGTCAGCAGTGCAGCAGTTGAGTGGTCCGGGGTGGGGGGTTGGGGGGGGGGATTCCTGCATAGAGAAGGTCATGTTTTGTGCTGTTTGCGAGTATACCATTGCATTCAAAATGAAAACATTCTTTAGGTACTTTTGTGTCACGAAAGTAATGAAATATCCAGGCAAAAAAAGAAATGAAAATTAAAAAAAACTCATGGTGAAACTACAGCAGGAAGGAATTAAAAAGCCTCTGTCTAAACCTTGGACTAGCAGGGTGACACAGCGCTCATGTATGGTCCTTTTTCCACAAAGTGGTCTGGCTTGGTTCAGTACAGTTTACCCTGGTTTAGCTCATTATTACTGATCTTACTTGTGTTTCCACAGATTGGAAAGTCTCTTTTAAGAGACCCAGATCATCTGGCTCAGCTTAGGTTAGTGTATTTTCTGGCAGATCCATTTGCTGGTTGAAACCAAACCCAAATTTAATGAGAAATTCTCATTATTACGTTTTTCAGTTTTGTACCAAAAATGGGAAAAATGTAAAAACAGCTAATTTTTCTGTTTTTTCCATTTTTTCTGCCAAAAAATACACTAACCAGCTTAGTAGAGCTGTTTTTTTTGGCTCCCAAACAACTCTTCATGTTGTAACAGTTTGGGTTTTTTTATATGTGAATTAAATTACAACAAAGGGAGGAAAGGAAACTGTCACTTAAGAGCTAGCTACTATGGTTCCAATTGGTGCTAGTGGACTCACAATTAGTGAAATGGGGATCAACTGAGTGCAGTGAATGTGTCTCAAGTGATTGTAGTATAAAGACACCTCTGGAAGGTTCAGTCACTGGTGAATCAATATTCTGGGGTACCATTACACCATGAAGTCAAAAGAACATTACAAGAAATTCAGAAAAAGGGTTATTGAAAAGTTGCAAATCTGCTGAAATCAGGTCGTCCTCACAGACTGAGTGACTGTGCAAGAAGGAGATGAGAGAGGCCACTAAGACAGCTATGACTACTCTAAAGGAGTTTCAAATTTCAACAGCTGAGATGGGAGTGGCTCTGCATACAATAACTGTTGCCCCAGATTTTTAAAAATCTAAGCTTTATGGGAGAGTGGCAAAGAGAAATCCACTGTTGAAGAGAACTCATTATATCAACATCTTGTCTTGAATTCGCCAAAAGCCATGTGGGAGACTTCCTGGTCAAGTGGAAGAATGTTTTTTTTTTGTCAGATGAGACCTTAATAGTGCTTTTTGACCATCAGACAAGACGTTATGTTTGGCAGAACCCAAAACAGCACATCACCACGAACACAGCATCCCCACTGTAAAGCACAGTGGTGGCAGCATCATGCTGTGGAGATGCTTCTCAGCAGGAGTGGCTGAGTCAAAGCCAAGACCTCAATCTAATAGAGAGTCTTTGGCTGGATTTGAAAAGGGTTGTGCACGACTGATCCCAGTACAACATGACAGGGCTTGAGCAGTTTTGCACGGAAAAATTGAGTAAAATTGCAGCGTCTACATGTGCAAGCCTGAATGAGACCTATTCACACGTCCAAAAGTGTATCTTCTAAATACTAACTTGGAGATGTTTTCACTTTTACATTAAAGAGGCTTTTTGTGTAGTTTTAGTTTGTCAAAGAAGCCTTATTATGTTGACTGACTGATTGATTTATAAAATCAATATCAATCAGTATTAAGAGCAGAATCACCATCACTATTTACAAGTACTGACCACCATTCTTTATACATTTCCAATAATCTAACTGAATAAAACCGGAAGCAAAGACCATTAGAATAGTTTCAACTACAAAGTTTAAAATGAATGCTGCTCTGGAGCTCTGCGATCCTATCACTTTGGTTGTGATAGTTCAGTCATCAAGGGAAAATCTGAACTACAGGAAAGGTCAGGAGAGCCAGTAAAATTGAAGCTCTGATTTCTACTCTACAGCTCATGGTTGTTTTTTTTTTACACCATTTGTGTTTTCACCCTGCCAAGCAACCTCTGCTTAATCCCTCCCACACACTGAGTGTACTTGTGTTTTCAACCTGTTCTGTGTGTCTGTCTGAATACCTCAAAAACAACTACAGCCATGTTTGTTGTTGTCACCATGACAACAAAGGTCCAGCAACATTGCTGGAGACATGCTGATAACAATGGATGATTATGCACCTTCTGGTGTGCTGGTGATGCAGTGGGCTCCATCTGAAGCGTTCTAAGCGCAGCAATAACAGCTGATAACGGACAGTTTAACGGTCTGATAACATCCGAGGCGGGCTAGATAGCAGTGTTAGGGGGCATTTGGAAAGGGAAAGATCATTTTAGTTCATGAAAAACACAACTCTCTCTAAATGTGGTGTAAAAACAGGAGGGAAATTCTTTTAATGGCCATTGACCAACTACAGCTCTAACTACCCATCTGGTGTTGTGATATTAGTGCAGGTCATTTAAAATGGATAGAATTTAAAGAGGCACATTAAACGTCTCAGTCAGAAGCAAGAGAACATATGAAACAGGCTGATCATGCAGCATGGAAGAAAGTATTAATCTTCAGTCCAGTATGTGGAACTGGCATATCTTGTTAATTGCATAGTGCTGGCAGTTTTTGTATGCAATCTATCAAATGCCATCTTTCATGCAGTATAAATCATTCTCTCCATGTATTCACATTATGCTCTCTGTCAAAACACGCCTCCCTATGCAGACTTCCTCATTGCTGTTGATGGCTTCATAAATCTTTTTGGCATTTTGACTTGCCAACAGAACATGTGGCCAGTCTCTTTTGTTGCCAAACGTCTCACTGGCCAAAGGTGCCGCTCTCAGCTAACGGCTGTAATCTCTCTCTCAGGTGGTTAGTGTGACTGTGGCCAATGAATGCCTGAGTCTCAGGCTCATCAGAGAAGCAGGCTGTAAATCAGCCCTGTAGGAGGCCTGAGGCGAAGAAACTCATCACAAACGTGTCTTCATAATTAACCTTTCTGCAGTCTTGCCCTTCTGTCAGGATTCGTTTTCATTGGGGCTAAATAATACTGGAAAAAAGTGGCACTGCAATACCTTTTCTTTCTGCAATATACAGTCCATTTCTGTCCAGCAGTCCAGTTTAGTTCACGGTTTGAGGTGGTAAACTCTGATCCTGCTTGTGTTTTCACAGCTGATGACTGTCCAGCCATTTTTGCTGCGATGGGAAATACATCTCTTTTCAGAGATCCAGATCATTTAGCTCAGCCAAAGAAGAATGCTTAGCTTTATGGCAGAATACCTAAACATGTTTTTATGACTTGAATTTAGACAAAAATTCAAATGCAGCAAAGTTTCCTTACTTAAAAAAGTTAAATTAACCCAACATAATTTTAGAAATACCTGCAATTATAGTAGTGGATTTTAGTTGAAATGGGAATTACTTGTACCATTCTTTAAGTTATTTGTACATCTTACTTAAATTATCAAGTGTTACTTACAAAGTATATTAAGTCACTTTAACTCAAGTCTAAGTGCACAACACTAAAAAAACTTTTCTAAGTGCGACACACAATATTTAGTTTAAGGACAAAAGTTAATTTGTTCTTAGGTTTTCCAGGCAATTGGTTTGTATGATTTTTTAAATTAAAGGGGACATATTTTACAGCTCTGTCTTTCAACACAGCAGTCAATTTTGATATTTTGCAGATGCTGCTGCTGGCAAAGCTTAACCTCCTCCACCCCAGCCTCCTCCTTTATAGCACATAGCTTGTTGCACCCTCATATTGAGAGCCATGCTACCATGTAGTCATTGCATTTGACCTTCTTTTTATTGTATTCAGTATTTGTCATTAATGTATCTATCAATATGGGGGTTTCTTGCTATGCACTCCCTGGAGAGTCAAAGCATGCTGCTTGTCCAAAGAAGGGGGCATCTTTTGAGCAGAGCCTCCTCCACCAAGAAAACCTATACATCCATTTTGCAATAAAATCGTTAAATATATGACAAGTGTTCCTGACTAGTGTGTTTAATAATCTTTAAATAAAAAACACAGAGTGCAGATTGACATAGAGCTTTAATATGCTAACTTTCCTCCATTCAAACTCATTCCTAACTGGTGTTCTTCACATCCTGCCCCCATCTGACTTTGCATGTAATTGATATCATGTGACTGCAAACAACCTATAGTATGTCACGTTGTACTTTTTTAAAGCATGTTTTAAAGAGGAAGAAACGCTGTTAAAGAGGTGCCCCTAGTCTCTTAGCCTGTGGCTAATTCACCCCCATTCTTGTGTATGGCTAGTGGCTTTGCTGCACATAGCATTCAGGGATACTAGCCACAGTAAGCCTGAGGGCCAGAATAATGACGTATGGGTTGTTTGTTAAACAGGTGGGTAGATGGCAGCAATTGCAGGTTTTCACTGAAGATGTCTTGATAACGCACAGGATGAATGCATGCACTAAGTGCAATCATCTTTGTATCTGAATGCCCACAGGTTCATAAATGCTAATTGTAAACAGAGTCTGAATGGTATGAGAGCATGGTTTCAATACTCAGGCCTCTGTTCAACAGGTAAAAAATACACATTACATTCCAGGGTTTTATGTTTTTTTAATTCAATGTGAAAAATTGAAACTTTTGTGTTGTGTTTATTGCAAATTCTTACATTCAAGAAGGGTACATTTGTGATTTATTGCAGGTTTGCCATGTGAAGGGAAGAGTATGGAATGAGACAGCAAAGTCTCATTTCCTACATTTCCTTTCTCACAGTTTTAAAAAGACCGAAAAGGTAATTTTGAGTGTTGATGGTAGCAGGAACACGGTGCAAACCTTCCATCCAGGGGGAACGCTTTAAGCTCGTCTGAAAAAGGCTGCGTTATTGCTTTGAATGCAGCTCCTCTGGTACTCCTTTGTCAGAGCATCGGGGAGAGAGTGACACACATTCCTTGTGTTTCTGCGGGTTCTGATGTGTATTTCCAATCAGTTTGTGCCTTTGCTTGAATCTCTGTGTGTCTGGTGCGTGTGTGCTTTTGCTAAGTGGATTGCTTTCGGAGCCCGGATGCAAGTGCCGGGTACGACAAAAGCTCCCAGCTTCAGACAGACAGATGTTCCTCTTCAGATAGCGATCTCAGCACAGAACATGGCTGCGAGAACAAAGCTGTCTCCTGCGATTATGCTCCCTCTGCAGCATGAACCTGGGGAATACTTTGTGCATGGTACAGTCAAGACCCAGCTGATTGGAGTCACACGGAGTTAAATGATTATTGCATTTATGACAGCTTCTATTTTTAAATCTACCAATGTGGATGTTTGAAGTTGATGGGGAAAAAATCCGAGCATACTTACCATCTTATTTGCCTTGTTTTTGCTGTGAGTTTCAAAGCACCCAGGGATGAGAGAGCAGGGATATGGCAGCTGGCAGAGAACAGGCTGTTTTTTTTTCGAAAAAGAAGAAACTTCAGAGCCACGTTTAATCTCCATCTTCTTACCTAAATCATTCCCAGCAGCTGGGAGAGGAGGACCTGAGCAGGTGATTAGCAAAAGCAAGGGGCAGAGATGTGACTTACATACACAAAGGAGCCAGGGCCCAGTTGTCCTAAATCTAACTGAAGTGATAAAAAGAAAACACACAAGATAGAAGAAAGCCAGCAGAGCGCTCAACATTCATCATTTTTTGACTGACAGCCTCAGGGCTTCTGTTGCAGAGAGCTCCTTTCTTGATAAATGCAGGGGGGAAAAGGTGAGGATTCAACTTTTTTTTTTTTCAGGTTCAGCTGATGAGAAGCTGCCAGACTCACCGTGATGCATGATGGGGGGAGTCTTAATGCGGCTAACTGCCCATGGTTTGAGCACCAAGAGGAGGCTGCCAGGCTAAGCTGTGATGGAAATTGACCAAGCACAGAAAATCTCATGGAGTAGAGAAAATTTGTTAATGTGGAAAACACTCCAAAGCATTGTCCTGCAGAAAAATCCCAGTGCACTCTTCTCTGAAAATTGTTTCATTCAGGAGTGCTGACCTTGTCGTTTTAAGGAAATGGTAATATCTGAAGATGCATTAAAAACAGGAAATTACTTCATAAGCTACAACTCATCTGTACATCAAGATGAAAGCGATATATCATATGAGATAGAGTTTTAATTAAGTTCAATAAAAGTGTAATTTACTTTAGGCTTTTTCCCTTTGCTGGATGTCTGATGCTGCCAATATCTATTACACTTCAGTAATTCTTCATGGTGAGATGCTGTGTAGAGTGCTGCAATGAGAACTTTGTGAAAGTGTTTAAAGTTCAAGGCAGGTCTCCTCTGCTGCATTTATCTCAGCTGACAACTTAAGGATTTCCTCCAAGGATTTACAAGGATACAGTACACTAGGTTTTTTATTAGCACAAACATCATTTCTTCTTAAATCTCTGAGTTGAGTCTGAAGAGTTGGATTTACTTTGGAGTTTGAGCTGATGCTGTAATGTAAGATTATGGACTATTTCAGTACTCTACTTCAATGCAACTTTGAGGTATTCAACTGAATGCACAGTGTGTAAATTTCACCACCAGAGAGCTCTCAGTTAAAATAATTACAAAAGATGATGTGAAGAGACAGGGGCTGCTCAGTTCCTCCTACCACTACTGATTACTGTTTGATTTGAATCGAGGGCTCTTCAATAATAATTGACCCCATAAGGTGTTTTTACCTAACAGTGAACCAGTCTTTGGTTTCACCAATAAATCTCTCATAATATGAAAGAAAGGCTGTTAAAAGTGGCCTTCCTGATTAATGGTACAAGCTAACCACAAAACATTCTAGGACTCCTTGCAGCACAAACCAGGAAGATAACTTTTTAACAGCTTTTCTTCCTAATTATTTGGAGCTTCCCGCTAGAGTCAGGGTACAGTCAATCGCAGGGCTGACATATGAAGACAAACAACCTGTCTTGGACACCCACACCTACAGCCAATTTAGAGTCTCGAGCATTCCTTGGGTGGTGGTAGGAAGCCGGAGTATGTGGAGAGAATCCATGCATGCGTGGCGAACATGCAAACCAGGAAGCGAACAGCATTACCATGCAGCCCACTGACTGACCAGTGGTTTTCAATATCTTTACATCACATATTAGTATCAGATCCACTTGCCAGAGGTGATAAAAACAGAGTACCAGCTACCAGGTACAGTCCCTACTGGATAATGATAGAGTTGAAATGAGTTGAGCTGGTACCATATAGCCGAAAATCACTGAAATAAGGGAAATGTCTCAGCCAACAGCATATATATGACAGGGGCACAGATCCAGACCCTTTATGCATATGAATACAAAGAAAAACAAAGTTGAGATCCTAAGGAACCACCTGGTAGCTGGTAATTTTTTGTATCACTTCTTGCAAGGTTTCAAGCAAGTGGAGGCAATACTAATATGTGGTGTAAAGACACAGCGAACCAGTGAGTGGTCAGAGAGAGAAGCTTCTTTAAGTGTCCAAAAAGGGTTGTCCGACATGGGCATTGGCTTTATACTGCTGTAAAACTCTCCGTTACTTTTCAGTGGTTTATTGTCTCACTGCTAGCAACCATCTCTGGATCTAAACTTGTCTCCTTGCTGACAAAATGCCACAGACAAACTGGAGGCACTCATCATCATGTCCACATCCTCCACTGTTGTTGTGTTGAATGTCAGGACAGTTTTGTGCACCAGTTATGATGAACCCTCCTTCATTGAGGTGGTATTATCAGTACTATAGTGGAAAATGAAGTGTCTGGTACCAAAACTGAATAAAGGTGAGCTGAAAGTAATAATCTTTTTGATCTTTTAGAAACATAGCCTACTTTTCACAAATTAGCATGATGACGTTAGCTTTCCTGCATCCATTTTGACCATTACATTACAAAAAAGCTCAACAGAAATTGCTTGTTTTGGTTCACAGCGCTGTAATGATGCAGATTGCAGCAGCTGTGTGATATGTTTGTCACAGTGACACTAACACTCATCAGAGACACATGGACAGACATCCCACAGCTGGAAATCAACACCTGTTTTTCCATCAAAGGAAGCCAGGCTTCACTTTTAAGCTTTAAAACCAACATGATTTCAAAATGATGATGTAAACAACATGGAAGTTTACTAGACCACCAATATACATGACTGTTAACAGTCACATAAATCATCTTTTACCCCATTCAAATGCTTGGTTTGAACTTCAGCAGACAGTCTGTCTACATGTCTAAATATGTTAGTAGCTGCCATTTAATTGGCTGATTAGGAATTTGTGTTAATAACCATTCAAATAGGGGTACCTAATAAAGTGGACACTCAGAATATCATCAGTTATTGCTCGTGGGTTTGAAACTGCATCACATTTGTGGAATCACATCTATTTCCGTCATAAATGAAATACCTCGCTTCCCTTTTTAATGTCGTCATGTTGGCATTTTCATCTTAAAGTGGGGTATTTCTGCACAGGAAACACAGAATTGACAGGCTGAGATTTGCAGTCACAACTGGGACTATGGAGGAAAAGGGCAACTTTGACATATTGATGCAGAGTGAGGACACGACCTGTTCTGCTGTCACTAATCAATGTTCACCTCAACCTTCAACGTCACCTCAACAGTCAACATTTCCTGCAGAGACAGATCCCTTGTGTACCCCAGCGATCTGACTTCTCTACAGCCCGGCGGAGATATTCTGACTCCCATTCCCTCAGAGGTGATCTTTTTAGTGCTCCGTTGCAGGTGCTTTTAATGGGCCGGGTTTTTATGGTGCTACGTAAAGCATGACGTTAAAGATGTGTGAAGAGAATGCTGAGGAGGCAGAAAGGAAATGATGCACAGCTAAACCTCCTCCTTACTCATGAGACCCTCCCCTTTCCTCACTGTATATTTATGGTTTCTGTTGAATGCAGGCAGGGCTGTTTTGCATATTACCCAGCATGCCCCTGAAGACAGCTATAGATCACATAACTGTTCAGTGGGTTGTAACTAAATGAACTCTGCAGGGTAAAACAAGAGAAGAAAAGGCAGATCCAACTTAAAGTATTTTTACAAGAATGATGGAAGGGGCATTTTTTTTTTAAATTTACAGTTGGAGAGCATCAAGAGAGAAAAGATTATAAAAACCCCAATTAAAAAAAAATTACACTATGCAATTTGAATAAAAACAAATGTGTGATCTACAAATAATTCAAGGTACTATCATCTGTTCCTAGTTAATATACTTACATGTGGACTGTCTTTTCTTGCCTTGTCCAAACCTTTTTTGAGCATTGGTTAGGGGTGGCTGAATAGTAGGTTTATACATGACTGCAAGCCTCTGGAGGATCCTACACCTTGCATTTAGGTTCGTGGTACTCCAGAGGCACCAGCAGCCTTGTAATAACATTTTAGCAGCTGCTCTCTTAATCTGATGAATTTGTCTGGCAGAAACCTTCCTCATTATGCCTTTATCTGCATGAACCCGTCTGTGCTCTGAATCAGCCACAAATTTCTTCACAGTACGATGATCACACTTAAGTTTTCATGAAATATCTAATGTTTTCATACCTTGTCCAAGGCATTGCCCTATTTGACACTTTTCAGCAGCAGAGCGATTCTTTTTCTTTCACATATTGCTTGAAAGCTGTGGCCTGCTTAATAATGTGGAACATCCTTCTTAAGCAATTTTTGCTTTAATTGGGCTCACCTGGCAAAGTAATTATCACAAGTGTCTGAGATTGAATTCAGTGATCCAGAGAGATCTGAGACACAATACCATCAATGAGTTTCATTGAAAAACAAAAAATTGAATGTTTATGACACTTAAATCCAATTTGCATCATAATTTGGAAAGTAGTGTATAAGCAAGTGCTTTTTTTGACTCGGGAAAAGTGGCACACAGTTTTTGCCTGACCTAAAAAACCTTCACCTTAAAATGGTGGATAAAGTTAAGCCTGATTTTTCTTCACAGGGGGCTTTAAAAAACTTTCCAAAGTGAAGGTCAAAGAAACACTGGGTTTTCCCTCCTCTGAAGACAAACTTCTGTTTCCAGTCAAACACAAACAGAGCTAATCTTTTAATAAAACCTCTTTTACACTTCTTGACTAAACCTAAACCCCGGGCACACAAATATAGCCAGAGCACAGCAGGGATTAGAAGTTATCCTTTAGCGTTAAAGCCAAGCTTCCTCCTTCACTCATGCTAATAGCCAGGCTCTCTCAGTATAAAACATTTCATTTTGTGATGGAGAGCGTCTCTCTTTGAGCCATTTAGTCCTCTCAGCTCTGCGTCAGAACATGAAGATCTCTTCAGAGCTCTTAGGAAGGATTCATCAGCTTGTTGAATTGAGAATGATTTCCCGAAATGGAAAGTGAAGGTTTCAACTTCTCATTACAGTGTTGTGACATTTTTGTATTATATTTTGTATTATAAATATCTTTATATCCATCTACTGTTTATTATTCTTTTTACCTTAAATGTTAAAAAGAGAAAGGATTGATTAATGAACTGAGAGCACAAATTACATGTGAATTAAACCCTGTAACCAGAATTAAATTTTATAAAGGTTTGAAAATCTCACAAAACATATCCTAAAAAACATGAGCATTCAGACCTGGAAGTCAGTGCCTGTTTGAGGACAATTAAACATCTAAGTTTTGGGCAGACGCCATCAAAAAATGTCTCATATATTCACACAGATGAAAGACTTCCAGGTCTTACAACATTTTTAAAATGATTTAATGTGCAGTGCTTCGCAGTCACCATCTAAACAAAGACGCCAGCACCACTGAATATATTCCCAAAAGGCTTATACAGTACATGCCTACCATTTACCACCATCAACCACTAAGCATTCATCCATGTGCCGTTAGATATTGATCAACAACGTCGACACCCAGGCGTCTTTTCTGCCGTCACAGAGTTGTACAGCATTGTGCAGCACGAGCTGCTCTCTCTCTTTATAATGTCTCTGAGCCTCCTTGTAAAGAGAACACAAAAGCAAAGCCATGACAGGGCTGTGTTTATATTTTTTAGGTTAGCTCTTTACAGGGCACTCATTGAAATACTTGGAAATTGGAAAGCATAATAAAATGTTAATAATTGAAAAATAAACACATCTAGAGTCTAATGAGTTATTACTTTCACATTAAAGTTATTTAAATGTAAATACATATAAAGTATAGGCTCTATATATATATATATATATATATATATATATATATATATATATAGTGCTTAACAAATTTATTAGACCACCACCCAAAGTAAGGTTTATAATACACCAACCCAACCCAAATGATATTTTTTAATGCTAAAATAGAATTATTATTGTTATCCATGATTTTTCAAATTTACTGAGTTACAAAAAAACTGAAAATATAGTAAAGCACATTATTATTTCTTGATTGATATGTCAAATTATAGTTATTTACTTGCATTCCTGAACAGAAAAATTCGTTTTAGTGGTTGAATGTTATGTCATGTTATGTTATGGAGAGCTCACTGAAAATGAAAGAGTCCGCATTAAAGCACTTCATGATGCTGAATGGTCTTTGAGACAAATATGACAGATGGTCTAATAAATTTGTTAAGCACTATATATATATATACCATATAAATACACTAAATATATTTTTATGCTGTAGTACAATATAGCTTTTTTCATGTAAACCCATTTTCTTAAAACAGAATCACCTCATTCTGGTAATGTTCACAATGTGGATGGGCACTTTGAACTAAGCCACCTGGATAGTAATGCCAGATTTCATATCTAAACCATGATTTGCACAAATAATAGGATACCAGAGAACAGAGTAGAATGAACTGTGATAAGTTTAAAAGAAAATTAAATATTTGCAAAGTAAAGGTGAAAATTGGCAAAAATGGGTTAAAAGTGGAAAAAAATAGCAGAATAAGAGGTGAAAAGTGGTTAAAGACTGGCAGAAATGCATGAGAGTAACAAAATAGATTAAACGAGACAACAAAATGGAATAGAAGCAAGCAAATATGGGTTAAGAAAGGAAAAGAGTGGCAAACCTGGGTTAAATGTGGAGTATAATTAGACAAAATGGGTGGAAACAGTGATAAAACAGGGGTTAAAAGGTGGCATGAATGAATAATGATGATAGTTTGACACTTTTCAGCTCCAAAATGAAGTAACTGTTTGCTGGGCACTAGCACCAGTGCTTCCGATCCAACACAAATGCATTGATATCATCAATAAGCCACCATTGGTGGTGGTGGTGGTGGGGGGGGGGTCATTCATTGGGTTTTTCAGGGGCCCAGTCAGTTCTCTGGGTTGGCAGGTCAAACCTCACAGTCATTTGATGGCTGCAGTGTCCCCAGGCGGGGTCAGAGATATCTGAGTTGGTGAGGTTGAGGGAGAGGCAACAGATGACTAGCTTCATAATACCATATACTAGTAAGTTATGATGGCAGTGACTGGATAGCTCAGTGGTTTACATCACTAACTTGGTCACAGGAGATTGGAGGTTTGAATCCCAGTCAGTGCATAGTTAGTATCAACCATGGGCCCTCAGGAAACTCCACAAGAGCTACACATCTGCAGAGAAAATTTGGGCTATGCTGAAAACAGTGGAAATCATGATTAGAAGACTGTTTTTCAGTTGTAAAGCTTTATGCAGCCAATAAACCAGACAAGTAGTCCAAAAACCACAATGCATCTCACTACTTCATCACAAAACAAAGGCCTATTATTTTCTAAAACACTTCTCCAGCTTCAGCGATGTACCCTGCAGTTGTTCTGTGCTGTGCTTAATTTTTCATTTCTTTTTTACACAGAGAAAATCCATCAATAGTCTTTAAGTGCACTTGTTTTTGTTCTTTTTCAGAGGGGTGCATCATCAATCATTGTCCAATATATATATATATAGAAGAAACTTGGTAAGGTTATTGCAATTATTGATTTTTAGAGAGAGTCAGCCGTAGCTTTGCTCTATAAAGTAGTTTGTGTCCAGCTGACTGTTACATTCATCTGTAGTTCTGTTCAATACTGAGCACATGTTTTAATAGTTAAATACAGAGGAGAGTCAAAGTAATTTTTTCTGAACTCCAGTCAAAAGTCCAGAGATGCTTTTAGTGACACATTCAATCTGAACAGAACTGTTAATGTTTTTCATGCCTTTTATTTTAATCCACTATTACCTAAGTGCCTACATCATACTACCTTTCACAGCCCACTCATCTCAACGCTGGAACCTGGACTTTTTTTTTTTTTTTAACATGAATGTGACCAGCATAAGGAGTTTGCGTCAGCAGCCAGAACACCTGTGACTAATCATGTCTTTCTCTCCCCTTTTTCTCTCCTAATGTCAAACAGAGCCCAAAATACTCCCCCGCATGTCCACCACTTAGATACTCTGTGCTGAGAAAATGACTATTATTCATGCTGCAGTTTGCTGTGGCATTCGACAAAGCATGGCATGATGGAGGGCAGCAACATCCAACTGCTGCTCATTTATGGCCAGAATGTGGAGTTGTTAAAAACACTTACAATTACTAATGATCAGCTTAAAGTTCAACTGTCTAATAGTAAAGTTTAGTTCACTTTGACTGGTATTGAACAGTCCACATACTGAAGGGTTCTTTTAAGGCTTCATTTCCTTTTATAATTGTGTTTAGAATTCCAGTGGTTAAAGTCAGACTCCTCGGTGGTTAGCACCAGAATTCCTCATCAGCTAACCTGACCAGTGGCACCTCGTAGCGGCCTGTAGTTGCAGATCAGACCTGCACAACCGTCAGGAGGAATTTTGGACCATTCCTCTTTACAAAACTGTTTCAGCTCAGCAATATTCTTGGGATTTCTGGTGTGAATCGCTCTCTTGAGGTCATGCCACAGCATCTCAATCAGGTTGAGGTCAGGACTCTGACTGGGCCACTCCAGAAGGTGTATTTTCTTCTGTTGAAGCCATTCTGTTGTTGATTTACTTCTATGCTTTGGGTCATTGTCCTGTTGCAACATCCATCCTCTGTTGAGCTTCAGTTGGCGGACAGGTGGTCTTAAGTTTTCCTGCAAAATGTCTTGATAAACTTGGGAATTTATTTTCCCATCAATGACAGCAATGCGTCCAGGCCCTGAAGCAGCAAAGCAGCCCCAAACCATGATGGCCCCTCCACCATATTTCAGTTGGGATGAGGTTTTGATGTTGGTGTGCTGTGCCTTTTTCCTCCACACATAGCGTTGTGTGTTCCTTCCAAACAACTCAATTTTGGTTTCATCTGTCCACAGAATATTTTGCCAGTAGTGCTGTGGAAAATCCAGGTGCTCTTTTGCAAACTTCAAACATGCAGCAGTGTTTTTTTTTTGGACAGCAGTAGCTTCTTTCGTGGTGTCCTCCCATGAACTCCAACTTGTTTAATGTTTTATTTATTGAATATTTGTCAACACAAAGGTTAGCATGTGCCAGAGACTTCTGTAAGTCTTTAGCTGACACTCTAGGATTCTTCTTCACCTCATTGAGCATTCTGTGCTATGCTCTTGCAGTCATCTTTACAGGATGACCACGCCTAGGGAGAGTAGCAAAAGTGCTGAGCTTTCCCCATTTGCAGACAGATCAGCGCCTGTTGCTTTATTCTCTCTTGCTCACTCCACTCCACCGCCTGACCCTCCCCTCTCTCTCTCTCTCTCTCTGAAACCTCACTTTAACACTGTAGTTTCCATGATATCAGTCATGGAAATATAACAGATAAAGGCATACGTTTGTAGCCTACTCACAGGTCATAACAGAGACAGAATTAAAAAGTTGTTCTCCATCTCTCCAGCTTGTCTCTGCGCTATGACACATGAGCGTGTGCTGTATGCTGTCAGGATGGATCCAGTGGGATTTTAAAGGTGTGACAGAGACACAGGCTCGTAGTATAAAACTATTTGCCACATTCTATTAATTTTTGCAGTCAAGGCAAATACAAACGCACCTGACTCAGTGTGCAAGGTCTGAGAGTGTGACTTTTTCGGATTACGACTCCTGTGGAGCAGACAAATGCACACAGCTCCACAGTGCAGCTATGGTTGTCAAACTACAACATCTAGATATTAAAAATATCCTCAAAACTGTGCGTGATATCTTAAATGGTGCAGTTCATAGTTGCTTGCTTAAAGACAGGGATTGTTGCTCCACCGTCACTGCGTAAAAATGATTAGGAGTAAATGCTGCTGCTGTGTTCATCTTTCTCTCAGTGCCATTAAAATGCAGAACCTCAAAGATTGTTTTTAAATATAAATTTAGAAATGGTGCTTCATTCATTAAACACTACTAATACAGTCATATTGAATTATATCATATTACAGATATTAAAGAGGAAATTATATTGACGGACTGTAAAATGGCATGACGGAGTTTTTACGACCCTTTCCGTCAAAATGACGGACAACATAAAAGTCCAGCACCACCTTTGCCCTAAACTGTGAATGTTTTCATGTTTTGTTCAATAAAAACATGAAAACATATCATTTTTTGTGTGGTTTTAGTTTAAGCAGACTGTGTTTGTCTATTTTTGTGACTTAGATGAAGATCAGAACACATTTTATGAGCAATTTATGCAGAAATCCAAGAAATCCCAAAGGGTTCACATACTTTTTCTTGCAACTGTATGTTCCTTCAGAGCTACCGAGCTGTGGTGTAGCTGTTGTTATTGCTGTTGTTGATGATGAGCCAAAGCCTTGGCTGGAGAAGTTATACCTCTGTGTATAATTTAGCATATTCTTACTTTCTTGTTGTCAATTTCCGTCAGACAAATCCATAAAGTTCAGTTACACAGCATGTGTGCTGCATGCTAGCAATGGAACATTACTAGAATAATGGTGGCCATGCTGAGTGCGTTTACGTGGACTTAGGTGTCCCGTCATAGGCAATATCTTAGTTTTGATTGCATTTGGGATACTGTGATTACATGCACACAAAGACATTTCACTTTATATTCCTGTATACATGAGAAATATTACCTCAGTTTCTGATGACTGCATCATATCAGCATCAGTAATGTTTATTTCTATAACACAAGCTCTTTTTTAAATCTGAGAAAATGAGACCACTGTAAATCATTTTTAACTTTTTTCAACACTGTTAACATCAGGTTTAGGATATAGTATGTACCTCATTCAAACACCTTTATCATGAATATGAGGCGATTATAAACAATATTATTAATCAGTTCAGAAACAGCTCAGCAAACCTGCAGTTGCTTAATTCACTAAACAACTGTCCCAGAAACAACTATACCAGAAAGGAAGCATTGTGTGAAAACACGGGTCGCTCAAGGTTTTACTTTGAAAAGAACATTGGATGAGCTGTTGTATCTACATTTTAGGCGTTAGACATGTTGATGGATTATGCAGGAAGCTTAGCAAGTGCTGTTTATCCATCCGGAGCTCACAGAGCTCTAACTCTCTGTAACCTAACTTGAACAGTCATTCTCTGTCTCCAACTTTCCTGTTTCATCCATGGCTGAGAAATAAACTGCTTATCACGTTCCTTTCAATATGAGTGTGTTTTGCCACAAGGCCAACAGATTTTAAAAAATCAAAGTTGCGCCTGCTCAAGTAGTCTTGCAGCAATGCTGCAAATTCAACATATTACCATTTTCAGTTATTTTTAACCTATAAAATGTTTTGAAATGCTGTTGTGCATAATAATATGGAACAGTGCATTTTGAGTTTTTTTTTATTTTTGAAAAGAAAAAAACGTTATCATAGGGAGGTTTGTTTAATCTAATTTGAATTATGCTCTAACAGTTGAGGACTTGAAAATTATACGGACTGTCATTTGCATTGACTTTTTAGGAAAATCAGAGAAAAAATGTCTTTTGCCTAATAATTTGGGAAGCTGTGTAAAGAAACATTAATATTATTTGAGTCTGTGTTAGAACAAACTTAAACTCCTCACTGGAGCTTTAACAGATGAATTGAATTCATTGTATTAGTTCAGATAAACTTCATTTGAAGTGTGATATAGCTGCTCAAAATGTGGCTGTACTCAACGTGTGTGTCTGAATTATTGTGTCTGAGCGCCCTGCTGTCACTGCCACCAGGAAGCTCTAACCTCAGTGCCGACATCAGGCGTGATGGACGCCAAATGCCTTGCGGCAAGAGGCAATATTATTCCCCAAGATGAGACTGCATGTAATGCAGTGAATAAAATATGTAATGCAGGCTGCTAGATACCTGTGAGGGGCATTTGTTCTATCTGTTTGTGGGGTATATGTGTTCGGGCTGCAGTGATGCAAAGCTTGGTGAGAAAATATGGACGGAAAGCTTTTCTGCAAATCATCTATAGTGGTTAGTGTTTTTGTTAAAGTAAAATGGCAAATTAACACACTGATCTCAGGAGTTTGCAAGTGTGGATTTTTAGTGTGTAGGGGGAGCTTACAGATTTCATTACAAAAGTAACGATGCTATCTTTATATTTGCACAGGAAACTAACAATGTTTTATTGATATTTCTAGTTGTTTGGAAATGTTGTCAAGTCCTTGAAAAATTCTGAAATATTATATTTCTGTAATATATAGTATGCTCCTGGGAGCACTTGGCTCAGTACACATGGAAACATTATCTCTGACCACCCATTGCATTTTGATTTCGTCTGTGTATTTTTTGATTGTCAAAAAACTGTGATATTTTGAATTTTCCCATACCTCGATCAGATAGTCATTTTAACCAAACAGAGATGCTTACTGAACCCTTTTTCAACTAAATCAATCACATTTTCCTCAACCTTACTTAACAATGACAAAACTCAAGTCAAAACAAGCATATTTATATTATTTCCAGTCAAAAATATGTAGTTTTCTCATTTACATCATGTAAACATCTTATTTCAAGATATAGAACACAGAAATGAAGTGCAGTGTTAGTAGGGCATCTAACTGGGCATCTGTAGGGCATCTGTAAGCAATTTAAATTTACACCGCGTTCCAAATTACGCAACGCAAATGATTTTTTTTCTCTTATTTTCCTAATTTTTCAATGCAAATGACAGTCAGTGTAATTTTCAAGTCATCAACGGTTAGAACATAACTCAAATTTAATTGAACCAACCTAAAAAAAAACTCAAAATGCACTGTTCCACATTATTATGCACAACAGAGTTTTAAAACATTTTATAAGTTGAAAAGAACTAAAAATGGTCATCTGATGAATTTGCAGCATTAGGAGGTCATATTTACTGAAATCAAAACAATCAAAAACATCTTAACAGGCCAAGTTACATGTTAAAATAGGAGCCCTTCTTTGATATCACCTTTACAATTCTTGCATCCATTGAACTTGTGATTTTTTGGAGGGTTTCTGCTTGAATTTCTTTGCAAGATGTCAAAATAGCCTAGCTGAGCTGCTGTTTTGATGTGAACTGCCTCTCACCCTCATAGATCTTTTGCTTGAGGATGCTCCAAAGGTTCTCAATAGGGTTGCGGTCAGGGGAGGATTGGGGCCGTACCATGAGTTTCTCTCCTCTTATGCCCATAGCAGCCAATGACACAGAGGTATGCTTTGCAGCATGAGATGGTGCATTGTCATGCATGAAGGTAATTTTGCTATAGAAGGCATGGTTCTTCTTTTTGTACCATGGAAGAAAGTGGTCAGTCAGAAACTCTATATGCTTTGTTGAGGTCATTCTCACACCCTCAGGGACCCTAAAGGGGCCTACCAGCTCTCTCCCCATGATTCTGGCCCAGACATGACACCGCCACCTCCTTGCTGATGTCACAGCCTTGTTGGGGCATGGTGGCCATCTACCAACCATCCACTACTCAATCCATGTGGACCATCCGGGGTTGCATGGCACTCCTCAGTAAACAAGGCTGTTTGAAAATGACTCTTCATGTATTTCTGGGCCCACTGCAACCATTTCTGCTTGTGAGCATTGGTTAGGGGTGGTCGAATAATAGGTTTATGCATGACTGCAAGCCTCTGGAGGATCCTACACCTTGAGGATGGTGGAACTCCAGAGGCACCAGCAGCTTCAAATACCTGCTTGCTGCTCTGATATTTTAGCAGCTGCTCTCTTAATCCGATAAATTTGTCTGGCAGAAACCTTCCTCATTATGCTTTTACCTGCATGAACCCGTCTGTGCTCTGAATCAGCCACAATTTTTTTCACAGTACGATGATCATGCTTAAGTTATTAGTGAAATATCTGTTTTCATTCCTTGTCCAAGGCATTGCACTATTTGAGGCTTTTCAGCAGCACAGAGATCCTTTTTCTTTCCCATATTGCTTGAAACCTGTGGCCTGCTTAAAAACGTGTAACATCCTCCTAAGTATTTTTTCTTTAATTGGGCTCACCTGGCAAACTAATTATCACAGGTGTCTGAGATTGATTTTTAGTGATCCAGAGAGCCCTGAGACATGATACTATCCATGAGTTTAACTGAAAAACAAATGTTGAATGTTTATGGCACTAACATCAAATTTGCTTAATAATGTCAAACGCAGTGTAGTGCTGTTTTTCTCCCAGTTATCTCCCGGTATTCACGCACAGCTTGATAATCAATGTATTAACAGGAGCATGCCTACCCCTGTTACTGTAGCAATACTCTGGAACTTCTTCCCGTTGACTTTGCAAACAAGTTAGCATGCATAGTATGTCAAATGGTGAAAACGTGGACCTTCTTTTTGTGCACATACTCTGTAATGCATGCCATCTCTCTAGCTTACGGGGATATACAGAGGCAGATGATAACCTACTTCTGATAGCTTTTATGTTAATCAACTTCCAGGTCTAGGTCTGGCATGGGAACTGTGGAGCATGTGCAGAATATCCAGTCCAACTAACTTACCTGCATGTAAACATGGTGTTTTTTTACATGTAGGGGTAAAGTGTATGTGCAGAATGTGTGTTAATCAGTGTGATGTTTCTCTGGTCATAGTTAAACAAAGGAAAAAACCTGTGAACTACTGTTCAGCTATTCAATCCATGTAATCCCTGTAATTGTAGCCATCTGCTGTACCTGAATGCACCCCTATATGTATGAATAATGTATTTGAAATCTAGAAACCTCTGTCTGACCCATGGCACACTGGGAAGAGGAGTCCACTGACACATTGTACACAGCCCTTCAGTGTAATCTTGAGTATCCAATTATAACTTTGTAACATGAAGCAGAACTTAAGACTTCACACTTGAAAAGCCACTGCATGAACTCTTTAAAAGTCAAGTCTCGGGGGGGAAAGTGGTAAAAGCATCGTAACAGCTTCGGTCCACTCAACGACTCAAGGCCATTGAGTCTGAGATTTTTGGGGAAGGCTTTTATACTCACAAAAAGGGTCGCTGAAGCAGATTCTGGGGACTTTTTAAAATGTTATACATAGAAAATCTACACAAAGGAAGGATTTCCAAACAAATTGAAAAGATACTCTATAAGTGAAACTGCACTAGCCAGGCGCCAATTTAGTTAAAAACAAGCTCAAATCAGGTCAGACTTAATTCATACCCTTTGTTTGTGGATAATATCCAGCCCATGCACAATAATATTTAAGGGTCTGTGAATGTTAGTTGGCAGGTCTGTGCCAGTTAATGAATTATCTTTTCAGGTTGTCCATCAAAACATACTTATGCCCGTCTGGGCCGTTCTTGTGAATGTGACATACATTCCTTTTAGAAGCCAAGGAAAGCACGGCTATCCCAGTTTTTTTCAGACTCCGTCATTTTAATAACTGTCTGAGAAAGTGTGAATGACTTTTTCTTGTGTTTGCTCCTGTCTCAAATCATCCCTTTTATCATGTCCCTCTCTGTGTGAAACAGCGTCCCTCTATTCAGTTCAAACCTTTATTTATTCTCCAAAGGACACTGAGGTTTCCCTCATTTCTAATGCCTCTAAATCAGGAGGCATGTGGGGCCACATCAGGCACCCCACACCTTCCCATTCGGCCCCAAGAAGATTATTAAATTTATTAAACGCATGAAAAACACGTACTAATTAGTCCATCCTTGATTAAAACTTCAGTTCAGTCAGAACCACTTTGTAAAGAAACACACATGATATGGGATCATAAATATTTTTCTTTAAAGACAGTTATTTATTTGCCCTTTATTGTTGTAATTAATATTTGGCAGTGTTACTGTTCTGGGATCCCCCTGCCCTACCACAAGACTACATGGAAAGCACCAGGCAGGAACAGCACACGTTCCTGCCTTTCCTGAGCCTACAAGGAAAGCCTGATGCAGGGAGAGAAGCAGCAAAAAAGCCAAAACTGAACAGGCATCGGGGTCAACAGATTGACAATTAAGTCAGAGGCAGAATAAAGGAGAAGCTGGGGTGGAGGAGTGTTCCAAAAAAGCATCTTACAGCTTTAGAAATATGTAGACAAAATATCTTAATCACCACCTTGTGTCTTGTTGTAGCATAGACAATCTGACTGATCTCACTGCTAAAAGATTAAATCAATTTATTTGGAAATAGACTGAAATATTTGAAATTAAATATGCTAATTAGACAAAAATATATATATTTTAGTTAATTTTGAAAGTCCAGCCCCTGAAGTGCCTGTTAAGGAGAATGCTGGCTCATATCCAAGTGTAGTTGATGGCCCCTGCTCTAAATTTTACGTGGTCGATGTAAAAACTGCTCTTCTCCTATATAGCATGGCATTAACATTACTGAAATTAGTGGAGACTGCCCTAAGAGTGCAGAAAACATTAACCTCGAGACAGAAGATCATTTTTGACAGTGATATGTTGCCTGGTTTTGAGTTTGTTGAGTGCTGACATGGGGTTTGTGTGTTTGTTTGCTTTCTTATACACTATATTGCCACAAGTATTCGCTCACCTGCCTTGACTCGCATATGAACTTAAGTGACATCCCATTCTTAATCCATTGGGTTTAATATGACTTCGATCCACCCTTTGCAGCTATAACAGCTTCAACTTTTCTGGGAAGGCTTTTCACATTTGTCAGGTCACACACTGATGTTGGACGAGAAGGCCTGGCTCTCAGTCTCCGCTCTTATTCATCTCAAAGGTGTTCTATTGGGTTAAGATCAGAACTCTGTGCAGGCCAGTCAAGTTCATCCACACCAAACTCTCTCACCCATGTCTTTAAGGACCTTGCTTTGTGCACTGGTACACAGTCATGTTGGAACAGGAAGGGGCCATCCCCAAACTGTTCCCACAAAGTTGGGAGCATGGAATTGTCCAAAATCTCTTGGTATGCTGAAGAATTCAGAGTTCCTTTCACTGGAACTAAGGGGCCAAGCCCAGCTCCTGAAAAACAACCTCACACCATAATCCCCCCTCCACCAAACTTTACACTTGGTACAATGCAGTCAGACAAGTACCATTCTCCTGGCAACCGCCAAACCCAGACTCGTCTATCAGATTGCCAGATGGAGAAGCGCAATTCATCACTCCAGAGAACACGTCTCCACTGTTCTAGAGTCCAGTGGCGGCGTGCTTTACACCACTGCATCTGACGCTTTGCATTGCACTTGGTGATGTATGGCTTGAATACAGCTGCTCAGCCATGGAAACCCATGAATCTCTCTACGCACTGTTCTTGAGCTGATGTGAAGGTCTGTAGCAATTGATTCTACAGAAAGTTTGCAACCTCTGCGCACTATGCGCCTCAGCATCCGCTGACCCCACTCCGTCATTTTACTTGGCCTACCAATTTGTGGCTGAGTTTCTGTCATTCCCAATCACTTCCACTTTGTTATAATACCACTGACTGTTGACTGTGGAATATTTAGGAGCGAGGATATTTCACGACTGGCTTGTTGTACAGGTGGCATCCTATCACAGTACCACGCTGGAGCATCATATCTGAAACCTGTTAAATCCCTGTATAAAAGAGCATTAAAAATACTAGACAGGAAAAAGTTCTCATACCACCATCGTAATATCCTTCAAAAGTATAAGCTCTTGAGCTTTGAAATTTTTCAAAAATTTAAAATTGCCTGTCTAATTTATAAAGTCTTACATGGGCTAGCACCGCCTCCGCTAAATGATTACATCAAACAGAAAACAACCAATGATGCTTCAACTAGACTAACCAGAGCAACTGTTAGAGGGGACTGCCAAATACCTCTTAGGCGCTCCACTTTTGGGCAAAATGTCATATCTTTCAGAGGGAGCACATTGTGGAACACTTTACCACTCTCAATCAGGGAATGCTCCAGCTTTGCAAGCTTCAAGGGTAATCTGAAAGTGTAGCTCAGAACAAACCAGAATTGTGACCGTGTTTAACCATTTCGGTATCTCCATGCATACATACTTATACACAGCTATGTATGCATATTTTGTGCAATATTACATACATAGATCCACTTATGTATGTTTTTCTTTTTTTTTTAGGTGCAATAATATATGCATAAACACATCTGTTAATGCTATGTGCAATAGGGCTATGTGCAATAATAACCAGACTAACCAGACCAAGGTGGTGTGCAATAACAATACTACTTTCACAAACCAGGCCAGGGGCAATGTGCAAGTGCCCACTCAGCACACTCATGATCATGTGCAATATATCAGCACACTTGAACTTTAGCACTTGGAACACCTGATTTAAATTATTTGGATGGGTGAGTGAATACTTTTGGCAATATAGTGTAACTTTGCTGACAAGTTAAGAGAGAGGTAGTGTGTCATGTCAGTGTCATAAGTGTAATCTGGTCTGTGCTCGTTGGTGTGGCTTAGCTAGTTTGCAAAGCCCCACTGAGCTAGACAAACCAGTTTTCTAGTGCAACCTCAAACTGGTCTGCAGTAATTTCACAATCAACATGAAACTCTCAGTCTGCAAGGCAAAGTTGACTCCTGCACTAATGACTTGGACAGCTGATGAGTGTACTGCAAGCAGAAGATGGAAAAGAGATTTTTTCATATAGCATTCACTTACCCTGACATTGTTATTTTCAGCCATTTTTTCTTCAGCAAAATGAGGTTGTAAACGTTTCCTTGTCTACTACGTTGTATGGTGTGCTAGCATTTTGAGGATAAAGAGACCAGTGCTTAAATAAATGGATTAAGGCCTGTCTTAGTGCACAGTCTCTTATTATGATTAAAGATTAAGATTTAAATGGGTCAGACTCAATCAACGTAGAAGATGTCAAAACATCCCTTCTTGAAGCTCCCGGTTTGGGTTAAGCTCCAAAGACAGCTGAATCAAGATCAGTAGTGTCTACTAGTCAAACTCCCTCATATTGATTCCTTTTACATTAAACTCCAACACCTCATGCTGTGGCTCAGGTTTTAACCCCAAAGTCTAAAATCTAGGCTTGGTCAAGCTTGGGTAGACCAGTATTGTTTGCTGAGTGGGTTAAGGTTTCAGTTGTACTTGTATGTTAAATGAAACATCTTTGGTTGAAAATGGTCAGATTAATTTGTGCTTGTTCATGTCTTTAACAGGAGGAGAGATTTTTTACAATGGTGATTTGTGCCTCACTGGGTAGTGAGCCTTGCAGCACTATTATGATGCTGTACTTCAATAAAAGCACCAATGGCCAATGTAATGTAGAATTCTGTATGACCGTTTCCAGCCATCCTACAGTTCTATCACTGAAGAGAACTCTGGTTTTCCTCCTTAGGAAAAAAAAAAAAAAATCATATTACAGTGTCACAGCCGAGCACAGATCTGCCGCTGAAAAGAAATACAGCATCCACATAGGATGTTGGCTAGAGTATTAAAGAAAAGAGTCTGCTGGGGAAAATGACTGCTGGTTTGGGGGTGAATATAGCACCAGATTACATAAAAGCAAACTTCTTTTGGTCTGGGGACAGCCAGAGCACATCAGGACACCAGAGCCTGTCTGAAAAGTTCTGACGGTTTCATGTGGAAGGGCTCAGAGCCGCTGCAAAGAAAGTTGGAGAACTCAGAGAACTTTTAATTATTCTCCCACCAAAAAAAAAAAGCATCATTTATAAAACATGTGACAGAAGGAAGCTGTTTGATATGAACATCATCCTGACATGCTCTTGAAACAGCAGCTCTCATGAATGATATGACTAATTTGGGCTGGACAAAAGAAATACAATATTAAGACTAGTACACAGCCAAAGCCCAACAGCCAGGTCTAAAAGTGGTTGTCTAAAATAGAGTATTGCAACACAACAGGTCTAAAGGGGCATGGACTGAACTGAAAATCATAATACATATATACATATATATGGGTGAGTGAATACTTTTGGTAATATAGTGTATGTATGCAGCTTTTTAGGCAGTAGTATGAACTGTCATCCCACAAATGTTAACACAAGGTCTTTTTGTTTTGAATTCAAATAGAATGAATCTGAAGTGGATAAGGCTACAGAAGTTTGTCTTATGATATCTTTTTTGTTGTTTAAAAAAATCTCAGGATACTGTTAAGTGGATGTGGGATTGGATATCATCCGGCACACCTACAATTTGAATATGAGGATTTTAAACTAAAGCTGCTTTACTGTGTTAAGATAAAACAAAGAAAGCCTCATACAAACTTTAATCCTAATACCTGCCGGAGATATTTCCAATAAATCTGTGCAAGTATTAAGCATCTACAGAGGCTTACTTTTACTTCCAAAACATAGAAACTGAAGAAATCAATACAGGTGACTGAAATGTGTTCAAAAACACGATGTAGATCAGACAGAGGAACAGTAAGCTGATAATTTTACATTTTATATTCTTTTTTGTGAATGTGCATTCAAGATTTATACCACAAAATCTGTTCTTCCTTTGGTTCATATTTGACCCTCTGTGCACCTGCAGAACAAGCCGTAACAAAGAATACAAAGACTAAAACACCTTGCCTTATCATGGATTTTAGAGCAAGAGCAGAGCTTTATCTTGATTATTTGTTTTGTTCCAAAGAGAAGAAAGTAGCAGGTGTCTCCAGACAGCAGCCAGTTTTTGAGATCTTTGAGATGTGCAGGGAATTAGAGATCGGTAATCATCCAACAAAAAGCTCTTCAGCCCAAGCAGCCTGCTTCATTATTCTGAGAAAAAAACTACATTAATTAGTTGCCCACCTTCCCGTTCATTGTTCTCCTTTAGGTCTTTTTTTCCCTCTGTATTCATTAGGTAATCATGTATGATTGTCCTGAGGTGTAAACATCAAGCTACAAAGTAAATCATCATAATGAGCTTTGTAAGAGCGGTGCAACTGGGCCTCTGGGGAAAAGACTGAGTAGAGCATCTGTAGGTTACTGGTGAGCGTTATTTAACCTACACAGCGTTAAAAAGGCTAACGGAGTGCATACTGAGTAGACGTAACAGCAGTGTGGTTTAACTGTCAGATTGTCTCATATATACGTGACTGCCACGGGCGTCGTCTGATACATGCTGGTGGATAAAAAATAAAAGGGGACAACAAAAAAGGCTGTGAAATACTTTCCGGTCATATTTCCATGACTGAGAGAATGTTTCACTCTTCTTTCACCAGTTAAGATAAGAAGAAGATGTCACAGATTTTCTTCCTGTTTTGACATTCTTTAAAGCTTGTGGAAGCACTGTGGTGATCCTCAGGGAGTATCTTCTGCTCAGCACACAGCGGAGGGAGGGGAAAGGACGCCAAGGACATTATGACCTCATCTTGTTTTGCCTAAAACCTTTACTTAAAAAATCCTGAAAGGTAGAGAATCAAAAAGTCTTTGACATAGTTGTACCAACTAATATTTCAAAAAATGACAAAATAATTTCATGGTCAATATAATTTGGCCTTTCTAGACAAAAAAAGAACTCTTTGGTATCAAAACAGATTTCTACAAAGTAATGCCAATTAAATGAAAATATGCAATGTAGAATAAGTGACAGCATAAATATTCACCCCCTTTAACATGACTGGCCTAACTCAACAGAGATCCAGTCACTGGTTTATTAGTACTCCTGGCTACCATTACACCATGAAGACAAAAGGACACTTGAAGAACATCTGAGAAAAGGTTATTGAACGTGTAAGTCAGGGGATGGACACAAAAACATTTCCAAGAAACAGAACATCCCCACTGTTGCTCATGTTCTTCACTAGTCAAACCTTTATGGGAGAGGAGAAATCCATCATTGAAGAAGACTCATTAAATCTTGACTAGAGTTCACCAAGAGGCATGTGAGAAACTCGTTGTCAAGTGTGAGAAAGTTCTTTGGTCTGATGAGACCTAAATGGTGCTTTTTAACCTTTAGACAAGATGTTATGTTTGCACCAAATGCTGCTCATCACTACAAACACACCATCCCTACTGTAAAGCAGGGTGGTGGAATCATCATACAGAGGGGATGCTTCTCGGCAGCCGGTCCTGAAAGGATTGTAAAGGAAAATCCTGGAGAACAATCCTATTCAGTCTGCAAGAGAACTACATCATTGGAAGAAGATTTATTGTCCAACAAGACAATGACCCAAAGCGTACAGTGAAAGCTGCCCAGCAATGCTTTAAAGACAACAAGGTTAATGTTCTGGAGTGCTTGAGTCAAAATCCAGACCATAGTCCAGCAGAGAATATGGTGCTGGACTTGAAAAGGACTGTTCACACCTGATCCCTGTGTTACCTGATAGAGCTTGAATAGTTTAGTAAAGAGGGAGTAATGGAGTATTTTTTGGTCTGCAGTGTGTGTAGAAGATGTTTAGAGAAATAAAAGAAAAAATAAGTCATTTTGGCTACTACACTCTAAACCCAAATTAGTTGACATTACTAATAAACACGAGTAAACCGATTGCCTTATACCACTTTAGTTTTTACACAAGTTGATACTAAAGAGGTCAAGTTGTATTAACATAGAACCTTAATTTTATGCAGTAGGCATATTAAGTGTATATTAGTAGTCTTTACTAAAAATCATTAGTTCACATAAATGACGTCTAAGTTGTATGAAATAACAACACTAAGTTTAACTTACATTAAAATATATTAAACAAGAAAAGCACTCAGAGAGCGCAGACCTCTGCCATTAGCCCTATCTCCCATTAGTGAAGAATCCTTAAAAAAAATCCTGGATCCAGACGGTGATCTGGATCACTCCCAAAATCTACTTCACTGATTACTCCCTCCCTGGTGGGATGGAGACATGGTGAGGCAAAGCACTGGCTTTGCTATGTGTGGACTGTCATGGTGGAAGCATTGCCTGCTGGTGCCAACAGATGCACTGACAGTCCCACCCATAGTTTTTGAAATTTTTTAAATAGCCCCTCCCCCTCTCTCAAAGAACTAAGCATACTAAGTTATATCCACTTAACATGATCATTGCATTGCATCTTTCAGCTGAATAATAAAGACGACTAATTGGATTTAGTAATGTCAACGTTTTTTTACAAACCATGAAAGAAAAATTAATGATTGCTCAAAAGTTTGATTAGAAACAAAATCTGAGTTTACAGTGTAGAATGAAATTTACATGTCATAATAACTTTAAAATTTAGTGATTTTTTTTCCTTAGGATAAAGCCCTTTAAGCCACACCATGGCTCTGCCACTTGTGAAAACAGATGACACTAGAAGAACCATATTGAGGGACTTTACAGAATACAATAGGAATCATCATCATGTAGAAAGATAGTTTAAATCTTTTTCCCTCTGGGAGACCCCGAAAAAAGAAAAAAAGAAAAAAAGAAAAAAATAGAAAAAAAAAACCAGAGCAACTTATATTCTAGATTTTTGTGGTCATAGCTATGTGTCTCAGCATAATAAAAAAAAAAGCAAATGTAAATGCAAGGAATAAATTCAATGTGATCAGATTGGCCGGAACACATTTAGAGGTTCTCCAAAAGCAAGCTGGCATCTATGACAAAAACAGATTCTGCTTAGACTTCTGATTGTAAATGCAGCCAGGAAATCCCTACATCTGCAGTTAACTAACATGGTGGCAAATTAAATAAATGTAGAGATGAACCGTCATCAGGAAAGGACTAAGGGAGCATTAACAGATGAAAGCAGAACTGAAAATGCACTTCAACAAAACATTTCACAGCAAATAAAATAAATAAGTAAGATTTCCATGTATGGCTGAACTGCCAGCTGACAATGTGAAGCTAAGACAGACAGTGTGACTTTCACATCAGGCCTACACCTGATTTACATCAGCACCTTTAATCTTTACCATGCAGTTTTGTTCTGAGTAGAGACCGGCTCCTAAGACATGAATCCTGCAGGAGATTCAGGCCTCAGGAGCAACGTACCTGAAAACAACTTCTCCTCATTCTAAGATTCACTTGGGACAGATTTAAAAAGTGCACCTTGTGAATAGGTCACTGAGAAAAAACTGAAGCCTCCAGCACTTTTCACATGAATATAATCACCTAAGTATGAGGGAAGCGAAGTAGGTGTAGGCCAGCCAGCTTGAGCACAGTGCAATGAGTTAGGATTCAGCCTTAAGATTAAGATTAGTAAGATAACCCATGGTATAAACAGACAAAGGTGTACTAAAATGAAGTGCATAATCGGTGTCCTTTTTGCACAAACATGTCCCCTACTTGCAACATGAGTCAGCCTCATTAAAGCAGCATCGTGTTTTCTCTTTGCCCACTTTGCTTGAACAAGCTGTAAACACAACACTAAAACATTATCACCTCTTAAAGTTAATATATTGCAACTATTAGCAAACATTTGTTTGTTTACGAATCCTGCAGAGTCAGGACAACATTTGCATTCATTTGTAGTCAGTCTGGTGCTTCAGTGTGTTCATGAGCTGCTGTAGTCTCTAACATGTCAGAGTATGGTTTGGTCTCAGGTCGGCACGACTGACTGGGTGTTAGGATCACAGTAGGATTGCATGACATGAGAAAAATATATAGTGTGGAATAATGTTATTTGACATTCTGTTAATGATATGAAGCTATCAATTAACAAATATTAACTGGAAGATATTGATTAGAACTTGTAGTGTAATTGGTTGTGTTTTTCCCCATGCCTGTGTTTGTCTCTGTAGAAGCTGCTGACTAAAAATATCTTCAGTTGACTGCCTTTCATCTACAAACAGCGACTAGATAATGACTCAGTAAGTGATAATTAAAGTCTAAACTTTTTTTTTACAGCTAGTGTAAAATAACAATGGTGACACTGAGAGGTGAAATGGTCAACTAGCCAATTTAAAAATTCAATTTTTTAAGTTATTCTTTGATATGTGCCACTCTTTTTGGATTCATGATAATAACAAAGTGAGGGAGAAAAGCTGTTAAAAAGTGACCCAGGCAACCTCGTCTATATCCCCATGTATTCTGGAACAATTTAAGCAGTAAACTGGCTGCTTTCAATAATGACGAATAACAAAACTTTTCACTTTGTGGTAGCGTGAATAATACAGTCGAACACATATTAAAGTTTTCATATTAAAGTTTTCGATATCCTGCCTACTTTCAGATAAAAAAGATGAGGTTATAATGTCCTTGGCATCCCTTTTCTGATTTTTCAATTGTGTCAGGCTGTGTGCCATGTTTGAGAATGGTGTCTGCAATAGTGGTGATGATGTTACATGTCGCAGCATTTTTTTACAAGGTATATTGGTTGCATCAGTATACAGGATGCAGCAGCCCCATAATGGAAATCCATGCAGCAGCTCTATGCCATAGGAGCACCTGTCAACTTCCAAACAAGCATGATTGCAGATTATAATTATAATTCTATCACAGATGATCACAGGTGAAATAAAGCCTAGCTATAGACATTTAATAAGCCAGCTTCACACCCTAACAGAGAATTGTTTCAGTTTTCTGAGCCAGTCAGTCTTCTGTACAGTTCATAGGGAGTGTGTTAAGTCTCTTCTGTTGCATTAACTACTGAGATGGTGGTTTTTAAATAAGTCTGAAAGATGAAAGTCTGCGCTCTTTAGAAACGGGCATGATCTCGCTGCTGCAGCCGTTTAGGGGTCAAAAATCAGGTTTTTCATGCAGTGTTTAATTTTTAGAGCTCAAAACTTGTTACTGGACTTGATTGTGGTTTTGAAGAGAGGTAAGCTTCTGATCTGATGATCCCCCCCACGGCCGTGGGGTTTGAGTCATCAGAATCCCCACTTAGATTCAATGTAAAAATTAATCTCAGAAATTTCTCTCTTTGCTCCAGAAGTCCAGAAGTTGTTTGGGCAACTGTTTGTCCAGTGAGGTCAGCAGAGGTGACGGTCATAGAGCAGGAAAAACTTAACAAATATGGCAACACCAGAGCAAGAACTTTAGGAATGCATGCAGGACATGAATGAGATGGACATGACACATGAGGTTTGCAAGAAGTGCTACATGAAAATAACATACTGCAGAAATATGACAAACATGAGGGCAAGACTAATGCTAAATCAGCTAAACAGTTGACAAACAGGTATAGATCACAATATATTGCAATATATGGTATCACAATACTTACTGTATTGCAAAATATCGACTAATATGGAATCGTGACCCAAGAATTGTGATAATATCGTATCGTGGGTCCACTAGTGATTCCCACCCCTATCTCGCATCCACATAAATTTGGTCGTTTGGACATGCTGATGTTTTAGCTAACATTAACATTAAACAAATTACCGGTAAGGTTAAGTCAATAAACCGGACTGTCGTTGGCTCGTGAGAGTTGAGTCTGGAGGCGGGGATTGGATGAGGCTGATTGACTGACATGTCTGTCAGCTACTCATTGTGCCCACAGGAGACAGACTGTACCAAGCAGGCAGAGCTGTAATTGTGTACTGTGTATAATTTGCATGCATATTATGCCCACCACTGCTGCAATGGGCAAGTGCGGGCCCGCCAGTGGTGCATAGCCAAAAAGATGTCAGGCAAGGGCAGGGCCCTTCCGCACCTCAGAGGCTGCGGGGGTATTCTTTATGTTCCAGGGACGCGGACCAGTTTTATATGCCTCATCCCACAGCCTCATGGTTCTACATTTTACACCTGCTGGGCAAGATGTAGATGATGTCAGTCATTGTATCACCTTAAATGTTATATATTGGTTATAAACTCACTCCTACATTAAAAAAAAATAACTAGGTTTTGTTTGAACTTAAGCATAGCTGGTGCAATAAAGCAGAGAACTTTTGTTTTCTTAAAAATAAAAGTCCTCTAAACAAATACAGATCAACTACTGTTTTGAGTGTTTGCAGGGACATCCATAGGGTTTCATGGTAAATGCAGACTATTGATTTCTGCATTTCTGGGGTGTTTTTCCAACCATATAAAAAGAGAAAAAGTAACAATAACAATTTAAAATAATGACTATTGTATTGATATGGGCTGTTTTATGTTCTTGTAATTACGTCTCCATTATTGTACAGTGTGTCTCATACTCCCTGTGCACGATCCTCCACTAAGTGTTTTTCTGCTGCCTGCACATACAAATGCAGACCCCTCTCATTCTTCTCCTCTCCTCTCTCTAAATCCCACATTTTCATACACACTTATGGGGCCTGCAGAGCTGTCAACCTTTTACTCCCACGATGAGCAAAAGCTGGCTGCAGGAAACAATACCCTGGGGACTAACTATCTTAATTAGCCAGTATTCCTTTTTTCCAAAGCCAGACATGCCACGGCAGAGGGTACAGTGAGAAAAAGCCAACCCGCAGCTTTCCATTAAAGGCTTAACCGGGTTAGGGCGAGCAAGAACATCTAACAGTGGGGCGATCAAAGACGCCGTACGCAAATCAATGTGAACTGTTCATATATGAGCACACACCTTCTGTACAATGTGTGTGTGCAAGACAGACACACTGAAACTCGCAGGCCTGTATCAAATTGAAACCATTTAAGCTTGAAAAACAGCTGGAGCACTGAGATATCACCCAGTCTGGACACTTCAGCAGGTTTATTATGGGTATCCAAATTCAAATAGCTCCACTTTTTCTCTTTTCCCATGCTGCTGACAGTTCCATCGGCCACGGCCATGTGTTATCGAGCAGAAGAAGAGGAAGCCAGAGCACCTGAGCCTATAACCACAGAGTCTTTGAAGGTATTAGGATGCATATTGACAATACAGGACCCTGGGCAATTACAGGCCTTATCTTCCCCGCCTGACAAACAGTCTGCTTCATTATGGGGCTTTTAGCTGACACCTTGCCTCAGCCCTCCCCATTGAAATATCACTGCTAATGCAAGAAATGAAACAGCTAAGCGGTTTCTTTGAAAAAAAAAAGTGAATTGTTTAAGCATAATTCTCTCCCTTTATAGTGCTTTTACGGCTTCCATTAGTGAGTGGATGCTGTGAGTGACAACTGAAGAAAGGATATGTAGGGTGCAGAGGAGGATGTGCTACTGAAGGAAAGCAGGGTACATGCTTGTTTGAATTGTTTCGAGTATGTGACAATTAAAATAAATGAAGGGGCCCTCTTTCCGGAATAATTGGGTAAAAGGAAATTAATTATAGAGATCAGACTTTTGTTTTTTTAATTGGCTGTTTTGTGAATCTGTTTGTGCCAGGAAAGCCTCTTTTGCATGTATCCGATGTTATATTTTGAGCAGCAAGTTGATCAATGGGTAACTATGTTTTGGTGAAAGTATAACCAGGAACATGTTCAGTGAGGAAAATTAATGTGTTCCAAGCATCATTTGTGGATGGTATGTTCATTTTAAGGAGGAGTGGACATTGACATGGAGAAATTAAAAGAGATGCTTTGATTTTTAAGGCTCTTAATAAAGAATCTACCCCCTTTGTTATGAAGAAGTGTCCTTCAAACTTTTGCGCCTTCCATTGATTTTCAACTACAGCAAGTCAAATCAAGTCAAAATGTACAGTGTATCTATAGCATGCTTAAAACAACCCCAGCTGACCAAAGTGCTGCACAGGCTTAAGACATAGAGGGGGGAAAAAAAACACAATACAAAAGAATTATAAAATAAAGTAATAAACAGTAAAAATGAGAGCAGAAAATATCAGAATGTTAATGCCAATCCCATTTCTACCCCTTCGTCTACACCTTCCTCTTGCCCCTTGAAACAGAGTGGTAAGGAATAGGGGTGAAAACATTCCCTTTAGAAATAAGATGCTACTTGATTGCAGTTACGTCATCTCACATTGCCAATAAATACTGTAGCTGCGTCAACAAAGGTGACAGGAGTTCCCATAAACAAGATGCCCTCTTCAAATGTGGTACGGTCAATAAAATATGGACCATCTTGTTCATTCTACACATCTCCATGTTGATCTTCTCCATATATTTATCCTGTTAACAGCCGCCATTTACATGTTTACTTACTAAAAATACAATAAACTTCCATCCCTAGTAGCTAGAGCTTGAGGCCTTGTCCACACAGAGACGATATAGTTGATGATTATTGTTGCTACCTACGTGTTTCAACCAGCTTCATTTTTACGTCCTGAATTAAAGACAGTTGCTGTTATTAACCATATTAAAGATAGAAAATTCACAGAGGAGCAAATGGTGGATTAGTGCTGTTAAACGCTCTGCTGTCTGTGTAGAGACAGTAGCACAAAAAAACAGCACTGCAGAGACTTCTCCTAATCCTGACATCAAATATTGTGTTACTTGATTAAAATATGGCTGCCTTAACATTACAGTGCTATAACACTCCACTGAGGAACTGACTGTTCACACTGATTTAGTTATGCGTATGCTAATGTGAGCTAACTGAACTGATTATGAAAAACGTCTTGCCTTCACTTCCGAAACAGTAGCATTATTGCCTTCCGTGCTGCTTTCATTTGGAGTTTTTTGCACTGAGGACAGGCCTCAGTCTAGCCAATCTGCCATAAAGCCCAGATCAGTGAAGGCTGCTGTGATGGTTGTCCTTTTGGGACTTTGTTCCATCTCCACACAGGATCTCTGGAGCTCAGTCAGAGTGACCATCAGGTTCTTGGTCACCTCTCTCACTAAGGCCCTTCTCCCCTGTTTGCCAGGCCAGGCAAACAGCTCTTGGAAGGGTCCTGAGTGTCAAACTTCTTCCATTTGAGAATTATGGAGACCACTGTGCTCTCGGGAACTATCAGTGCAACTTTTTTGTAGCCTTTCGATTGCTAAACAGGTGAACCTAATGAAATGACCACTTAGTGTTTTTAATACCTCTGCCATGTATTCTTTGATAATGGTGCAGCTGCTGTATCCGCTGTTGCACATTTCTCAGGTACTGAATGTGTCATTTCTGGCAGTTCTGGTTTGTAACTGCAGTACTGTTTGTCCTTAACTTATATGAGCTTAAATGAGCTAGTGGAGAACCCAGACATATCCCCAGAAACAAGTCAAGCAAACGTCTCAACATGAGAGGCGCTGTCCTTGGTGCTGAAACTTCTGAGGACAAAAAGAGCTGACTTGAAAGGCAGACTTTTGAGAATAACATCTAGATTTTGACAGTCTTTCGACTGTTTTTATTCTTTGACAGTGACATAACAGTGTTTGTTATTTAATCTGTCTTCTAGTCTGCTGCTTAAAACCCATCTGACTGCTCATTAATCATAAAGATTTCCCTTTATTTTTCTTTGTTTTCCTGTTAAAAATTCAGGGTGAGCCAATGGGCCAACGAGATCTAATTGCAGATGATGGCTAATTGTACACACGATGTCACTTCTTATGATGTTACCATGGGAACACAGCAGGTGCTGTCCTTGTAGGTGTAGTGTTGATGCATGGATACCGTGTATAGTATGCTGGTCATTAATTAGATATGACAAAGCTGCAAATTAGGGACAATATTATTATGAGTTTTTTTCTCATTTTTTTGCCTTCATGGACCTTTTGTTGCAGTATTTAACAACCGGACACACCTGAGCTGACCTTGTTGAGTACATTTACTTGGGTATATACAAGCATAACAGCATCAGTTATATATGAAATGATCAAACTCCTAGCCTCTGTTTGCCCTGGACACAGAAATAATCTCAGAGAAGCTGGCTGCAGGACAGGCATTCAAAGAGGAAATAGTTCAGACAGACAATGTTTGCACAGGACAAATAAAAAGCCTTACAGAGTCTGTCTAGGGAGAAGGAGAAACTGAGGGGGTAGAAAACAGAGTGATGTGCAGGAGGACACTTGGGATGATAAAGGTTAGAGCTGTGTTTACAAAACATACACATCCAATGACAGGGAGGTAGGAAATAAGAGAAATAAGAAGATATACCAGACTCATTTCCTTCAGGAGCAGAAATTAACTCAGCTTTCTCTAGAGGTTATTTGCTTCTCCAAGCTGTATACTTGTAATGAGAAATAGCCTAAGGGTATCACTTCTGCTTCATTTTTAGCAAACCTTAATTTGCATGAAAATGAAATTGTCTATTTTTTTCCCTTCAGATTCCTTTCCACTCACAAGTTCTCTTTATTTCTACAACAAACACAATCACACTGGGTAATCCTGAACTCTTCAGCTTTAAAACAGACTCATATGAACACCGCTGCATCTTAATGACGTCCAACAGTATACAAATGATGATCTACAGGATTCATCATTATATTGCTATCATCAGGTCTGCCCCAAGAATTAGTTGGGCCCCTGGCAAACCCAGAGAAAAGGCCCTCCCCAGTTGTGATTTATTGACAATATTAATGAATGTGTGTTGGATCAGTAGCACTGGTGCTAGCATCCTGGCTAACAGTTACATCATTTTTTTAATCACATTTCTCCTGCCATTTTTTGCCACTCAAAACACAGTTTGAAAAGTTTTGTTACCACTTTTTTATCCTACGTCACCACGTTGTATGTCCATTATTGCCACTTAAGCCAGTTTGGAATTTTAAACCACTTTTTCTGCAGATTTTTTTCTATTTTTCATCCCATTTTGCCACTTTGCACCTATTTTTTGTTGATGCCAACCCATTTTTTGCCAGTTCAAACTTAGTTTCACTCTATATTATGCCCGTTATTGCCACTTTAAACACATTTTTGCTTCTTTTTAATTCTATTTCACTGCCAAATTTTGCCACTTTTCAGCAATTCTGTCCTTTCTTAAACCCTTTCTGTTACTTTTTCTGCACATTTTTGCCAGATTCATGTAATTTTACCACTTTTTAATACCCCTTTCATCACCTTTTCTGCAGGTTATTGCCACTTTTAACCAATTTTTGCCTCTTTTAACCAATTTTTTTGCCACAATGAACCCCCTCTCACTTATTTTTATTGTTTTAACCTAGTTTCACTCTTTATTATGTCACTTGTTGCAACTTTAAACACATTTTTGTCACTTTTTAATGCTATTTCACTTCAGCTTTTCTGCCATTTTGCCACACCTTAACCCTTAGGGGTCTACTATCACACGTGATTTCTTCATGCGCTACTTTTGTCACATGACAGCATGAAAACAAAGTCACATATTGCATTGCAATCACTTTGTGTGGAAAGCATGATCTTTAAGCTTTCTTTCAGCTTTTGTTTGATGTCAATAGGCCAAGTAAAACAGGACATACGATCATTTTAGTTTGATATAAAAATTAATTTTACACATAGGAGACAGTGGACCATGCTGTACAGGATTGGCACTGGTATTTTTTCATAATTTCAGCATGTTTTAATTTTGTTTTAAAAATATATTGTTTTAAATAACAATTCTTCAAAATCCATTTTTGTGGGGTGTTGTGTTTTTTTTAGACCCTATATCTAATAAAGTAATTTGAACCTAAAAATGTAGTTTTCATTTTATGAAGTTGAGGTGGTGCTGAAAAAGATTATACCAAACATGAGAAGAGTATACATTCTCTGAGTGGTTTATTTTGTCGAAGTGGACTTCTAGGAGTTAAGCCCTTTCCATCAGTTTTTTTATGCCCATTTTTTCCATTTTGAAGCAATTTTGCCATTTTAACCTCTTTCCATTTTGTAGCACATTTTTGCCAATATTTACAGTTAATGCAGTTTAACTTTACAATGGACAATTTTTGTGCTGACCTCCTTAGGCCCCCTATTTGGCTCTTCCCCAGAAAGCTCTACCCGTTATCTTCCCCATCATTAATGTCAGTATATGCTGCTGTAGGGTAACCTTGCAAAGCAGATGGATACGCCCTTTTCCTTGTTTCCCACTGGTGAATCCATCTTGCAAAGCTCCCTTCTGAACCGTTTGGGCCCGGTTAGAAAGTGACAGGACCAACAGTATCAAGGGGCAGTACTTTCAGGCGCAGCAGAGTTGTGACGTAAACAAGCAGCAGCAAGAGCTGGTGCAGTTATGGAGGAAGAGATTAGCATGGATGCTGCTAAAGCGCCAGTTTTATCAGAACTTGACAACATTTCTTCGTTAAAAGAAGAACAAAGAACAGCAGTGAGTTGTTTTCTTTTCAAAAACGACAAAAGTCGAGTACTCACATGTCTATAGTCTCCATGTTTCGCTTTATTTCAAAGCCTCTGCCTTTTCTCAAACATTTCCTATTGAAACTTTCCCAGATGGCTGTGTGAAACACATCCATCTGGCGTGTCAGGTTAGCTGTAGGGTGGGTGTCAGATTAAATGATTAACAGCAAACTACCAAAGGAAACATTGTTTACATTTTCCATAAAGACTCTAAATCAGCAATGACATTTTGTGTTATGAAAATAATGAAAACACAGTTTACAAAGTGCCAAATACAATCAGTCAGCATGCGATTTGCTGCTTTGTCCACCAGGACTGCCAACATCATCACAGACCAACATTTTTTCACATGTGATTTCATGTTTTCTCACATACAGTGGAGTGACACCTGTGAGCTACTCCAGGCAGACAACTTAAGCTGTGTTAATTTCAAACTTTATTTCTCATCATCCACAATCACCTGACAAACCTCCTCCAGCAGTATATTTAATCTGCAGGATTCCTGCTCTCTCCCTCTGCTCATTGCCAGATCTAGCCTGCCTTAGCACTGCACTCTTGCTTTTAGCCCAACCACCACCCCAGCATACAGCTGTAGGCTATTTCGAGGGGGTGTAAGATAGTACCCCATCACAGCTCAGATTTGTGCATGTAAATAAATCTAATGAGGTTTGAACCTAGACGCCAAACACAAACTATTTTCTGCTGCAGAAGTGAATACTTCAGATATTTCAAATGGGAGCTGCTTGACTGAAATGCCACAGATCAGCAGCAATTAGCAGTTTTTATAAGTAATAGTTTTAGTAAAGAACTTGTCAATGTAAGTCTTTGGTGGTGTGCTTAAGGGATAAACTGAATATACAGTATATGTATGCATTTATAATAGTAAAGGTTTGTGATTTGTTTTGTTCAATGAAACAATGAATGTAGAGCAAAAGACACAATTGATATATCTATTTATTTATGGCCAGCTACTGGGGATTTGAAGAGCTGAATTAGAGGCAACATAAGCATTCACACAGCTGCAACTGTCCCCTAACCTTGCAAAACTGATAGATTTGCTAGCCTCAATCTCTGTCATCAGACAGATTCATCTTAAAGCTTTTATCCTCATGTTTTGTGCCAAACTTAACACTGTTCGACAATCAGCGTTGAGGAGAACGAGGTGGTAGCTACATGCAGGTTTAGTTGTACTCAAAGCTGTTAGCAACGGCTTTTGTCAGTGCAGCAGTTTACTTAGATGTAGCTATCATTTAGTGGCAGTTTTGTCTAACCTGACACACCAGATGAATTTGTTTCACACATCCATCTGGAAAACCTTCAATACTAAGCATTTGGGAAAGGGCAGAGGATTTGAAAAAAACTCAGAGAGTGATTGGATGAACGTTCTGTCTGTCACATCTTTACGGGCCAATCAGAGCAATAAAACATGTGAAGTAGCTGCGACCAAGGTGCGCATGCACAGCTGCAGAGAAATAACCTGAACCATGGCGACTTTAGACATCTAGTACATGACTTTTGTCGTTTTTGAAAAGAAAACAACTCATTTGTTCTTTTAATGAAGACATGTCATCAAGTTCTGATAAAACTGGCACTTTAGCAGCATCCATACTCATATCTTCCATCATAACTGCACTGACCTCTTGTTGCTGCTTGGATACATCAAGCAGCACGACTCCACCATGCCTGAAAGTACTGCCCCTCGTCGCCAATTGGTCCTGTCACTTTCTAACCAGGCCCAAACGGTTCAGAGGGGAGCTTTCCAAGATAATTTCGCCAGTGAGGAACAAGGAAAAGTGCGTATCCATCTGCTTTGCAAGGTTAAGTTTAATCAGAATTGAGCAAAAACAGCTTTCCAGTCAGGAACACTGCTGTTTTACATTTTTTCATTTAATTGCAACATGGATGTACAGTTTTACTTGTCAGAGAGGGCTCTGCTCAAAAGATGCTACCTTGGTTAGTCAAGCTGCATGCTTTGAATTTTCAGGGAGTGCATAGCTAGAAACCCACATATGGATGAATACATTAATAACTAGAAAGGCACTCAGAGAGCGCAGACCTCTGCCATTAGCCCTATCTCCCAACAGTGAAGAATCCTTTAAAGACATTCCTGGATCCAGACAGTGATCCGGATAACTTCCAAAATCTAATTCGCCAATTACTCTTTCCCCGGTGGGGTGAAGCAAAGCATTGGCTTCGCTATGTATGGACTGTCATGGTGAAGCATTGCCTGCCTAGCCAACAGATGCACTGACAGTCTCACCCATGGTGTCACTGGATGACTGAAAGTCATGGCAGGGGGTGAATAGTCCTCTATTCCTCCCAGCATTGCGAGTATTCTCATTACAATTCACTTTCTCTCTGTTAAGCTTCGACTCGTCTCCTTGACCGGGCGTGTGTCTTTCAAACTCTATAAACTCCAAAACTTTGAATAGAAAGACACCAAAGACATGCTGCTGGGATTGAAGTTACTCATGTCCACCATCTCCTAGTGTGAAGTGGTAACAGCGCAGACCTCGGCCATTAGCCCTATCTCCCAATAGTAAAGAATCCTTTAAAAAATTCCTGGAACTAGACGGTTATCCGGATCAGTCCCAAAATCGAATCAGTTCTTCCTTATGCCATTTCTGACATTTCCTGAAAATGTCATGAAAATCCGTCCATGACTTTTTTGAGTTATGTTGCTAACGAACTAACAAACAAACAAACTAACTAACTAACTGACTAACTAACTAACCCACCTGATCACATAACCTCCTTGGCGGAGGTAACAATGCTTACTAAATACAATACATTTGTTCAAAAGCAATTCATCCATAGTAGCGTGGTGCAACAAGCTTTATGCTATAAAGGAGGAGGCTGGGGTGGAGGAGGTGAAGCTTTGCCAGCAGCAGCAGCAGCAGCGTGGTGCATCAGCATTAATGCAAGCAGGGATTAGAGAGAAGTACATCATATTTAAATGGACCGCTATGTTGAAAGGACGGACGAGTCCAAGTTTGAACTCTTAGGTCAGTATGGTCGTGTTTATGTCCACAGAAAAGCTGGAGAACGTTTTGATGACAGATGCATTGCACCCACAGTGAAACACTGTGGAGATTCCATTATGGTATGGGGTTCCATTTGTGGATACGGTGTGGGCAAATGAGTGAAAATCAAAGGTATCATGAACAAGAACGTCTACCATAACATCTTAGTGCATCATGGAATCCCTTCTGGACTGAATCTGATTGGTCGTGGGTTCATATACCAACAAGGCAATGACCTCAAGCATACTTCAAAGCTGTGCACAGACTATTTGACCAAGAAAAAGGAATCTGATTGTAGATTCAAAGATTGATGGCACAAAAGTTTCATCTAAAGCAAGTCTGTGGGAACAGCTAGAAACTATTTGGAACTCAATAACAAAGAGACTGTGGAAAAGTACATTAAAACAATGCCAGCAAGAATGTAAGCTGTTATCAAGGCCAAAGGAGGCCATACAAAACATAAGTTTTTTGGTTATTATGTGTGAAAAAGGACTATTTAGTTGTTTCAGTTTGTTATTTGCCAAATAAATAACAATAGCATTTTTAGTTTTAAACAGGTTTTTGAAAAATTTCTAAAATATTTATGTTTTCTCTTTTTTTTGACAGGTGGTCTAATAAATTTGTTAAGCACAGTATCTGCTCGAAACATCCAAAAAGCAGCTACTGGTGATTTGGAGAGGTTAATCATAGACAGCATCATCAGTGGGCTTGATTGTAGATGCAACAGCTTAGTTCACACAGCTGCAGCTTTCCCCAGCAATGGCTAAATTAGACTTTTTACTGAGTCTATTCAGAACTGAGGTTAACATTACTGCTATACAGGCAGATGTAATCTAAGTACAGCAACACCTTACCACCAGCACTATTTGTGAGTAGGCTATACCTTTAGATAAATTATCAGGTAGGACATTTTTATTGTCAGAGGATTATATAACTGAACTGGCTTTAACTTGTGGTTTTATTTTTAAAGAATTGCTTGGCAAAATGGTTCAGAGGTTAGAAGTGTTCAGAATAAAACAAGGAAAGAAACCAACCTCACTTATTGTCTCCTTTTTTTCTGAATTTTAAATTCTTATCTAAAAGGGTGATTTTTCCTCATGAATTGGTTCATACAGCTTTTACTTACTGTAATTTTTCTCCATCTGACTCTGCTGCTCCTTCTCTAAATCAGCAGATTAGTAAAATTGTAGTGAAAATTCCTCTCCGCAGTGTTAATACAGAAATAGCAAGAGGTCAACTATTCAAATTTCCACCAATCTTTGAGTTGTCAGCCCCTCTGAGTGAAGCATTTCCAAAAATAATTTCTGCTGTTTAGTCCAGCTCAGTGTTGTGTAAGTGCTCTTTTGACACTTAGAGCTAAAACAAAAAAAGCCTCAATGCCTCTGGTGATCAGCTTTGGTGTCCACAACAGTTAGACAGTCTATTGTGATAGTACGGCATGAGAAGCAGGTTCCCACTACGTGAGCGCTGCTGAAACACTTACTATAACAGGAAGCACCACTGGGCCTCGTTGGTGCTAATTAATATCCTCCTACTTTTATGTCAGATCGGATTCTTATCTGAGATTCTATATTGGATGTGTAAATATCCTCCCGGGTCGGTTGTAAGAAGCGGTGGGAGGCTGTTACGTATGAGTTCTCCAGTATCAAGAGAGTCTCCCTCTCTCTCTGCCTCCTGCCATGAAAGCTGCAGGCAGCCGTCTTTGAAACGTATCATTTGTGCAATTATGAAATGGATGTGGATTTTCTCCAGCCCATTAAAACTGGAACACTGTGCTTGACAAGAGCTGAGCATTTCAGTCTGTCTGTCTTTAGAAAAGTGTGATGAAATATTAAATTAGAGCAGCATGTTTCAGTGATTGGAGTTTCATTAGTTCAAATCATATAATGAGACCTACATTTTAATGCTGTTCAGTTTGAGTTTGATCGCACACGTAAACAGCTTAAAATAGAGAGAGCTGGCATTCAGTAAACAAAATTAAAACACGGAAGAGAGTACAGTCCAATTTCTGTCTACTGGTACAAAACAGCACTTAAAGCGTTTGGCTGTCAGATCATCATGTTCTTCATGTCATAGCAGGGATCAGCAGCAGCAGGGACATCATGTTTTAGTCACTATGGACACAAGCTTTCATCCTCTGCATGAAGAAACACGGCTTTTCAACCTTAAAGGACGGCTCAGATACAAGCTGAATCTAAACCTTAAAATAGATACACTACCTCATTAACGGCCTCCAACTCATGCTAAAAATGCTGCAACATGAATGAACAGGGTCAAACAGATCGAACAAAAAACAAAACTGCATCGGCAAGAAGCCTAACCTCTTAAATAATAACAACAAAGAAGGTGGACAAACCTTTATAAAGACAATGAGTCAGTGAGAGTATCAAACAGCAGAGCTTAAAGGTATTCTGCGCTCTTTATGAACAAGAATAACACCACGGTGGCGTGTTGTCATGAGGAGCTCACGGTTTGTTTTGATAGTACATTAGAACACAGAATGTGTTATGCAGTTTTCCATTTCTCTCCATGTGTCGATATAAAGTCATCATGGAAGAAAAACAAAGCAAATACACATGGATGGAAAAATGCATCTGATATTTTGTACAAGAAAAAGATAGGGATACATCCTGGCTGTTTGCCTCGGCGAGGTTGAGTCATACATGAGGCCCGATGACCTCATCCTTTAATTTCCATGATGTTATCAGTTAATCCTTGAGTAAGAGTAGGCATGTGTGCAAATTTTCTATAAAATTTACACACAAAGTTTCCTTGAGATTTACATTCACAAATAAGGAATGAACATGAGGCCCAGTCGATATTGATCTCTAACTAGGGATGCACGATAATTATCAGTACTGATAAATTATCAGTCTATATTGCATATATCATAATTTTTTCATATAATAAAATATTAACCGAAAATCCACTGATAACAAAGGCATTTTCTTTCTTTCTCCCCAGACTAAACTTTCTAAAACAGTGAGTGGCACCACAGTATGTGACCCATTATTAAGCCCAGGGAGAAGAAAAAGCATTGAGAGGCTACAGCATGTCTAATAACACGGTGGTGGAGTTATTCTCTGTTTAACAGGAGGACGACAGTGTTTGTAAAACATGCCCTGATCCCAAAGTCCCAAAGAGTGGAAAATCATCCTAAAAATGGACCATTTGAGGAATACCAAGTCGCATTAACAGCTGGCATTAACCACTAGCATTAACCGCTAGCATTAACAGCTAGCATGAGGACCAAGCCAAAGGCTAATACCAGTCAGAGTGCTGATTCAGCAGGCATTTGAAAACTGGAAAAAAGTTTGCTAGCGACAGCCAAAAGGTAAAGCTATTAAGGGCAAAATCAGCCTGATCCGCCATTACTTCTTAGACATATCCACGTCTGCTGTGTCTGATGTGGTTTCAATCACAGTCTGATCTGAATATTATTAGGAACAGATGTTTACCCATAGACAAGATTATTATTTTGGTTTAATGGTGTACTTAACATTTTTTTACCTGTCTCTAATATGACTCATGTGGGCGTGTATTTTCAATCGTTTATTAAAAGCAACAGATCTCTTTAGCTCTGACTTGTGCAGTTAAAAAAAAAAAAATGTCCCCCAAACCTCTCCTTTTATTAAGCATGACAGCCTGTTATCACTGATGTGTTTTATTTGGGTAGTAATTTGCAACAGGCTTTCAGTTCTTTCATTTCCAACTGAGAAATAAATTCTAGATATTTTAAAACTACCTCTTTTTTATAGGGAAACATTTCTGATTTTAAATATCAGCTGGATTCTTGTTGTTGATTCTTGTTGTAATGTCAGACTTGACTTGTTGCTTGTCAAGACATTTAAATTTATTTCATAGGAAAGGGAAAAAACAAAGTCTCTAAAACCAAAGTATGTCAGTTTGTGTTTATGTTGTACTTTGATTAGTAGACAAATGTGTGATCTTTCCTCACCACATATTAACCTCTCTTACCCTAAGATGTGCATAAATACATAAAATAAACTTATTTTTAAAATCAACGATTTACAATAAATAATCAGTTCTTATCAGTCATCTACGGTGGCCCTGAGGGCCAACAGGAATAAATATTTAACAAATACAACAAGCATGAAATACATTTAAATGAAACTGGAAAGGGTAGGACCCTGGTACTTGTCTCTGATTGGACAAAATGACTGGAATTGAACTGTTTAGTCCAATCAGTTTAGTCCAATCAGATACAAGTACCATGGTCCTACCCTTTCCAGTTTCGGGAAATGTTGTTGTGTTTTGTGAAATGTTTTGTGTTTTGTGAAATATTTATTCCTGTTGGCCTTCAGGGCCACTGTAGTTATCGGCCAGCAGGAGAAGGAAATAGTCGGTTCAAAAAGATATTCATCATGTGTCCCTACCTTTAACCTCTAAAATCCTTGAGGCAGAGTGGACTTTCATTCAAATCATTAGGAAAACTCCTATAAGCTTCTTTTTTTTTTTTTTAATAAATCATTGTCACATACAAAGGATGAGTCTTGAAACAGTGGACGTTTGTGCAAATTTTGATGAAAATCCCTCCTAGTGTTGTTGAGATATAACTGTCATAAGAAAGGGTTGCATATAATGACTTTGACCAATTACCTCAAAAATTAAAAAAAGTTCATTCTTTAGTCAGAGTGGACACTCATGCCATTTTTAAAAGAGAATCTCTCAGTACATTCTTAAAGGTATTGCATTCACAAGAAGGGATAAACAGGCTGCCCTGAAAACAGAACAGCTCCTGCATAAAAATACACTTTTGCTATGTGTTCCAGAGAGAGAACTACTCAAGGATTTCCAGTTTCCACCTCAGGGTATCTCTAAGGTTGCCTAAAATGTTTGGAAATATAAAACAAAAGGTGTACTGCAACCTGTATTGTGCATTCAACCACCATATGTGTCTCTTGTGGCATGAACAACATCAAACTCTTGCCTGTGTTGCTTTTTTTCTGGTAGAAAATCAGACTGCATTTTTAAATTTATTTAATGAAATGCACTACAGTAGAATGATCAAAGCATGTAATTTGCCAAATACTTTCTTTTTCTTATATTCTTTCACACACTGAGCATGGACACACTCTCACTGACGTCATACATTGATTTCCAAAGATGAGTTACAGCGCTGTGATTACAGGTGCAAGCTGTAAATGTTAACTCCACTTAACTTTCAATCTTTCTAAATATAGGAAAAGAGGTAGAGCTATGTCAGGCTTTCACCTACAGAGATGCCATCTTAGCTGAAACCTGTTGCATTTCTGCATCAGTCTTAGCTGTAATATAATCAAAGCTGTTATCACCTCCATGCAATCTGAACCAAGAAAAAATGGTGAAAAGGACCAAAACTGGTTTTGAATCAAGCTGTAAAAAATGTTGTTTGTTCTGTTGAAATTGAAATTTACGGTTCAATTGTATGCTTGAGGAACTGCGGTTTTCTTTGCACTTCTGCACTGGAGGTTGCAGTTTGGACATGTGCTTAGGTTTTGTGTGCATTCAGCAGGCAGTATTTGAGGCTTAGGTAAACAAGTGGATGCAAAATATCTTGATCAAGAGTTTAGGAGATGATTGAGATCTTTTTAGGTGGTGTTGTGAGTGATTTGTATGAATTTTTAAAGTATTTCCTGCAGATGATGATCAATGTGGCCTGTGTTTGGAGAAGCACCCGGAAAAGCGCAGCAGCAAGCTGATCTATACAACAGATTCTAAGACTATGATAAAATGTACAGTATATCTTCTAAATTTTAAACTATATTCTTAAGCTATTCTTTTTTCATTGGTTGTGAAACAGCCCTTATCTTTGGTGACATGGGGTATCAACAATGACAAATTTTGCCGTATGTCATGTCAAAAGAAGGCCTGGAGACAAATGAATACAGGCAAATTAAGTTACTTGGTTGTCTCTGACTTAAAATTTTATTGTCATATATGATTAGTTGGATTATACCTAGAGTTGGCCGATTGTTGAATATGTTTTTATTCCCTTCTATCTGATCCATATTTCCATGTGCAATGTAAGAGATAAACCAAATAATCGAGAGACGTCTGCAGACTATAGGCTTACATTTCTGATGGTCACTCTCACAGACCTTTCATCTGAGACATCTTATATCTCAGAAAGGAAATACCGTAATTTGCCGTTACAACATATTTCCAGGTGTAGCTGATTTTTTTTTTTTTTCAATTTAAGTGCATTTAAAAAGAAGTCAACAAGGCAGTTACAATCATGAAATAAACACACTGCAAACTCTACAGACTAAACAACATTTCATCAAAAAAATAAAAAAATAAGTAGTTGAGAAAATAATAGCTTGCTTTAGCTTCATTAGCTTTCGCTAAAGCTAACACAGCTACTCTAGCTACATAAATAACATTACTACATAAGCCAATGTAGTTAAGTTAGCTTTAGAAATGTGAGCTTTAACTAATGTAGCTAAAGCTAATGTAGCTACATAGATGTCTATACATAGCTTACATAGCTGCTTTGTGAGTTAGCTTTGGCTATATTCAAACATAGCTACATTTGCTATGTAGCTATATCATCTGGATAAGTTAGCTTTAGCAACACGAGCAAATGTAGCGTGAACTAACTTACATACATAGATAACAGATGCATGGCTTATGTAGCTGCTTTGTTAGCTTAGCTTTAGCTATATTAGCTACAAGGCTACATTATCTACATAGCTTAAGCAACTAACAGAGGAACATTGGCTACTCTTGCTGGGCTAGGATGTTTTTATTGAGGATGAGCTTTTGTCCTGTAAGCAGATTATTTCCTTTTTTACTTTTAGGACCCTCTTAAGAATGAGATGCTGCATCTCAAGCGGCTATCTCTCGATAAATCCAAATTACTCGGCTTTTTTAAATGTTTTGTAATCAGGTTTAGCAGGTTGGGTTTTTAATTCCTGGTATTCTAACAATGACCTTAACTCTTACTTTAACCCTAAAGTTTAATCAGATCAGGTCTGGCAGCAGACCTCCACTCACAGGTGTATTCTGCTGCAATGTGAGGCCTCATCTACTATCAGGCCAGGAAATTATTAAATAAATTACAAAATAAAACTGTCTCAATACTTCCCTTGTGGTATTTAAGTCCTTCAATTATGTTTAACAGAAGACCTGATAAAGTTATATATCATAGGCTGGCTCATATTCATTTTTACACTCAGTATTGATTTGTTTCACTTTCTTTTTCATTAAATAAATGTATTAAGTTAAAAGGCATTAAAAGAGATTAAGGCCAATAAATATTTAAGTTTTATGCTGGCAAACACAGCAGGATAATGTGATAAGATAATCCTCTATTGAAATTCAGGAGTTAAACTCTAGTCTGCTAGTCCTCTGTACTAACTATAATGTTGATTCTAGAATAGATCAAAGTTAGATTTCAGTGGTACCATAGTTTTATTCAGAGCCACCCAGTGTGTAATGGGACATCCTGGTCTAAAAGTGGAGGTGTTCTTACAGTGGAGGCAGCAGCAGAAGAGTCTGAGAGTGAAGGTCTGCAGTCAGAATCCTCTCAATAATCTAACTAATTGTCTTCTAGAAATGAAATCACAATATTTCTGTAAAAAAGGACTTAATCCTTCCTCTTCTACGCTCACCAAGTCTGCATTATGGTGCCTTTATCACAACATGACATGCCCATGTACAGTACAGGAGGCTTAAGGAGAAAGAAAAACAGGGAAGATAGGTACAACACTTCAATTTATTTATCTATAGAGCTTCAAATGACAAAAACTGAAGTGAGCTCAGTGTCAGTCAAACATTAAAGTGAATATATTAGTATTTCAAAATAAAAGCTTAAACATGCCTTAGATTTGAATTTCTTTAAGTTTTCATGAATCCCCTGATGACATGGCTGAAAAAATGTGGAATAAACAGTATGACTCAAGAATTCTTTCACATTAACATGAAACAAACTTCTTCTGGAGCTGCAGAGCATCAACAACACAAAGCAGAATAAACAGAACAGTGGCTTTGGGATTGTATAAAAGAAATACACAAAACCATTACTAGACAAGCCAAAATAACTACAGGGGGAGACATAATGAGTTTAATTAGTTCAGTAATTGAGTTTAATTACATGGTGTATTTCTAAAGATGCAAAGGAGACTCATTCAAAGTGCATTAATTATTTTCAGAAATTCATAAAGAAATGTATCATTAAGGTTTTGTATAAGGTAAACTGTGATTTAATCAATCAAAACTATGTAATATTACACATTTAGAACCTCAATATAGATGAATGGGATGATCCATGTTATGTAAGCAGGTGTTAAAATGTGATACTGGCAGGTAAATGAGGGTTTTTTAATATTCAACAACTTGGGGTTATCACTAGTATTGATTGATTGAGTAATTGAACAAAGTTATTGGAGTTTACTAGTTTTATAATGTTGAATCATAGTACTCTGTGTAATAATTTTATGTAAAACAGCAATACCCAGAGTGGGAATATCTTGAACACAATCTAAAGGGTCAAAAATGCAGGTTATGGTCATTTGTGTATTTTAATATCTTATAAAGTAGTTACTTTTAATCTAATTTGATCCGTGAAAGTATGCAAATAGCCTTATAAATAGTGGGGGACCTAAAAATTAGGGTCAGTATCCTTATTAGGAAGTATGCCTGTGATCTCATTTCTAATTACCATATGTTTATAACACACACTTTGAGGAAAAGGGAGAGTCATCATCACAGACTGCAGGCCTGCATAGAAAATTGAGCAAGACGCCTTTTAAATCAGTCGTTTTTTTCTGCTCATGGGGCACACCAATCATTTATTTATAGGTCAATTTTATCTTCATGGAAAAGCAACTTTATGTCTAGTAAAATACTATTTATAGCCTGGTGTTAATAAACTATAAACTACAGCTTTGGGCTATTAGCAGTAAAATTAAAAGTGTGAGAAAAGGTGGTGTCTAAAATGCTTATGAAAGTTGCTTTTCCTTTAAAGAGACAGCACAGATCCTGCAAAACTGCTGTCTTTGTGATGTGTGATTAGGAATTAGATAACACTATCAGACTTGCATTTTTCAATAACTTATCTCTGTGGTGCTAGTGCACAAATACTTTTAGCTGAACAACTCACAGATTAAAACTGAATTATTTTAGCTGGTAATGAGTTCAAAACTGAAGCTTGAGAAACAGTATGGACAATATCTGAGCCAAATAACAACCTGCATGTCCATTTCATACACCCACACATTACTCTATGATAAAATGTCTTCAGATATTCATCTGTTAGACAAAAGGATACAGACATGGTGGAAATGAGGGAAAAGAATGCATCTTATTTCAAAGTGGGTGTTCAGAAGTGAGGCGAGTATAAAATGGAAAAGACAGACAGAGTGTGCAAATGTTGCAAAAGGAAGATACGACCCAAATAGCACGGCCAACATAATAAGGTATGTAAAATTGCACCAACTACGTCTTGATAACACACACACTGGGAGAGGGATTTGGAACCCTAGCTCACCTAAGGGAGTGTAGGAGTGATACAATACTCTTTGCATTAATGTTTAAAGGATACGGGCTGATGATTAAATCATTAGAACCAGTGTTTTTCCACTTGTGAATTGCATGTATTAATTTGATTTAGGATTTTTTATAAATGTTTTTATTTAAAATAAAAAGGGCATTTTATAAGATATCAGTCACCTTGATGAAGAAAAACATACACCGTTTCAATGATAATTTTACTTATTGCTGGCATCAGAACAAAACCTTGTATCTGCAAAATCACCACCTTTCAGGGAATGAAAACAACATTGTATTTTTCCATCAGTTTAGCACAGTATGGTTAAAGTCAGTACCTTTTTGACATTTTCTATTGCTTCATTTTTTAAACCCACTGACAGGTGAGGATGACCAATACCACTTATTTATGAAAAAAATGAAATAAAATCATGAAAAATTGAAATACAATGTTTTGGCCTGATGCCAGTGTATACCCAAGAACAAACAAGAATTATTTACCCTAAAACAAATAGTCAGAAATATATATAATGAGCCCTGTATTGTGGTACATATCCTATTTTAAGTTGGATGTCTTGTACATCCCTTGTCAGGGCACACTATTCCAGTGCTTCTCAAACATTGTGCTGAGGCACACTGGTGCCAGATTTGGCTTGGATGTTTCTTGGGCAAAAACAGTTTGAAAATCACTCAACTTTTCTATACCTCCATGCCAGCACAAGCCAGCGCCAGAGACAGCATGCTTTTTGGTTGTCTATTCATCTGGCCCAGTTGTGTAAACATGGTTTAAAAAAAAAAAAGAAAGAAAGAAAGAAAAAAAATGCGCTTTGGGGAGTTTTAATCAAACTGTGTGCATAGGTCCACTTGAGAAATCACTTCAGATGGTGAAGTGATTAGATTTTGTAGGTCAAAGGTGACGGTTATTAGTCCTTATGTGCATACCTTGCTTGTGAACACAATATCTAAAGACTGTTAGGAAAGATTTTCTTCAAACATTGAAAATTTTCACTCTGACTCAAGGTTAGATTTTAGCTGTCACAGGTCAAAGGTCACAGTTGCCTCAAATCTTTTTCAGTTTATTATTCCAAGAAGGCAGCTAAGGATATGTGTCAAATTTGGCACAGTCACACACTTAGACTTGAGGGTGAATTGATAAGATTTCAAAGGTCAAAGGTCGCTTCAGTCTATTGTGATGTCACCTTGTATCATCTGACAATCCCTCAGCAGTCACAGAGTTACTCTGATGATCTCTCTAAACCAAGCTTAAAGCTTGTGATGAGCATTAAAGTCTTTGTTGCTTCTGTTTCTCAACAGGGACACCGACCAGACGCTACTGAGTGTGTGTGAGTGTTTGAGGGAGATCCCTGCTTGAAAAAAAAACCTCCTGTCAACTAGTGAGCATTTAAGGATCGTAAGTACACTTCATTCTCTTCACTTTTTCCTTTGTTTTATAACAAAAATGTGTACAAGGCTCTTGAAGGATCCTTGGGTTAACAAGCCTGCTCATACTGTAGAAACGCTGAGCTCAGTTTAGGTCTAAAAAGACTTAGAATAAATCATGTGAAGAAAGATTTCTAACTCATTCCATTTAAATTTGATCTTACAGAAGCTTATAAAACCTTATCTTACAAGGATTAAATGCTAAATCCTTCATAAATGTGGGCCATAGGCAAAAAGGAGATAAATTTTGCTTAAACTCATAACCTCTTTATTACTGACTAATCATTCTGCTTCAACAGACTGAACCAAATGAGTCACGCATAATTAATCCCACTGCTTTACCCTTCTAACCTTCTCCGACTCTCTCTGTCTTTCACAAGAAACACAAGCCATTCCCTGTTAAAGGTTGCGAACTCTGTCATGTTGAGAAGACTGTGTTGTCATGATGTTAAAGCGAAGGTGTGAACCTGCAAGCGGCAGCAGCTTGTGTGTGTGGGTGTGTGTCCGTGTGTATGTGTCCTCTACAGTTTTTGCTAACATCTGCAGTTCTGCATGGAGTCTATGCCAGCGAGTAGAAAGCTGATGCAGAGCGGTGGCTCTTCTGTTACAGTCAGGTACGTCGGCCAATGGCCGTAAGAGGATGTGTGTGAGGGAGTTTAATAACTCTGCAGACTAAATGACTGCAGTCAACAGTGTCATAAAATTCTGCTGCAGTCATAACCAGTTACGGGGAAAATTAACAGTACAAGAAATTAATCAAGTTTTGTTTAATTGGCTTTATTTGATGTTAATTATTAGATAAATTCACACAATCTTTCATCATCATAAAAACAGTGTTGTTAAGAGGAAAGACTTAAAAGAGTATGCAGAGATTTTCCTGATAACCACATGAAACATGGTGCTCACAAACTTTGAAAACATGTTGTTTATCCCTGCAGCACTTTGGCTTTATTATCAACTCACAACCCCATTATGCATCTGAGAGGTGGCCACTTATGCTTGCTGAATCACTGCCATGGATTGTGTCACCATATTGTCTGAGGGAATACTGTTGTTTGTCTTCTGCTTCAGCTGAGAGAGGGTTGCATGCTGAGATGATATTTATAATAGCCTTGTGAGATGATCAGTTTCTAAACTTATGTTTGGGCCTGTCAAAAGAAAACAGGGCCTTCTAATTCCCAAAGCAACTTAGCTGGATGTATTCTATTAAAGTTTTATCATTTAGACCTCCCACATTAACTGGAGTTTACAAGCATTCTTAATAAATCATGTGGAGATATCCCAAGCTGCTAACATTTGTATTTATCTAAAACACTACATGTTTGCTGGCAGCTCCTTAAGGCTGTACCTCAGCAAAGCACTCCTAAATGTTTAGTCAGTCTTTTAATGATTAAGTCAGCTAGTATTATCAAGTAAAGCATGTATGATGCTTATTTTAGATCATCTGGCTAATTTATATTCCTGTTTGTTTGCTACAGGCCACCATACTTTGTGTCTGTTCCTGGTGACATTAATAGTTATGCTCGTGCCCCATCATGTGTGTAGATATGGACTATTATCCATACAGTTGGGAATCACAGGCCACTTTTGATGCAATATTACATGATCATAACAAAATGTTATGATATGATAAATATTAGACAATAAGATACAATAAAATAAGTATAGGGTTGATAGGGTTAAATTCAATACTGTATGGTTTGATATGGCACAGTACAATAAAATGGAATACAATATGAATCAAAAGTTGGTAACACTTCATTTTATAAGGACCCTAATTAACTTCTTATTTTAAAGTTACAAGTGGTAATCATCTAGTCATGTCCTCTTGAATAAGGTGTATTTTCCTTATAATAAGTTGGCATTTTACCAAGTAATAACTCAAAAGTAATAACTGAGTATTTACCTAGAAATAATGTATTAATTATTAAGTAAGTTCTCATAATATTGTGGCAACTCTCTGGTAATTAGGTAGTATTTTACCCTAAACTAGGGGTGTCCAAACTATGGCCCAGTAGCCAAATGCAGCCCTTGGCCCATATTGAATTGGCCCACAGCAAATTCTAAAACATAAATGAAGAATGGCCCACATTAGAGCATGAAACTTGTGCTTTACTGTAGTGTATAGTTTATCTGTGTTTTCTTTTTGATAGACGAGTATAGTTTTATGTTACTCTGGGGGCTCGTCCGGAAGGTGACACAAAACTATACTCGTCTGTCAATTAGAAAACAAAGGAAAAATTATAGTTTGTGAAGACAGCATGAATTTATTCATATAAGCATATGTTTTACTTTCAGCACGAGGCCACACAACTGTGCTAATTCTGTAAACAAACATTTTGACACAACAATTCATTAATGTACTTTTCTCATGACTTAACTTTAAAGCAGATCAAATCACTTAGTGTATCTTTACCTAAATTGGACTGAATTAACTTACTTTGATATCATAAAGGGGGGTATATAAATGGCCCCACCATCCTTGAAATTTTCTGTATGTGGCCCTTGGTGGAAAAAGTTTGGACAACCCTGCCCTAAACTTAACCCCCTAACCCTGGTAATATTGTGGCTATTCTATGGTGATTAGGTGGTATTTTACCCTTATCCCAACCCCCTAATCCTAACCCTCATAATATTGTGGCAATTCTATTGTGATTAGGTGGTACTTTAAAAGTAACTTCTCACAAATAAGATGCATTTTTTCTATATAAATTGCCTGATAATTCCCAGATGATTTTTTATTTTGGTCCACTTAATTAAAATGAGTCCTTTCTGAACAGTTTTAAACTAATCTTTTTGGTGCTTGAGGAAAATGTCACCAAATTACTAGAGCCCGATCAATATGGGATTTTTGGGGCCAATGCTGATACCGATATTGGGGGCTAAAAAAATGCTGATATCTGATATATCAGCTGATGGCCAATAACTGATATTTTGGCTGATAAATGAAATACTAACATTGATATACTCAGGATACATACTGTACATGAGTACACATGTGGACATGTGAATAACCAGTTGCATTTATCTTTGTTTATTTCACAAAGATGCAACTTAGATGACATTAAAATGCTGAATAATAGTCTTATACTGTGGCTGTGGACCATATTAGACAGAAAAATGATAAATGGAGAGCCATATTTACATCACTGTGGCAAATATGCACATAGAATATGTTTACATTGTGTTTCTTGATAATCCTGAGGAAGGCCACAAGCTTAAATGTGCCTGTTTTATAAAGTTGTTCTCTAAAGATGATGTGATAAACAGTAATACAATATAATATAATAGTATATAATAGCATGCAGTGTAATACGATACCATACAACACCACAGAGCATCATATGATACGATAGAATATGTACAATATGATACAAGACAGCAGGATACAATTCAATATAATATGGTTTGATATATAATATGATACAATACCATATAATCCACTGTGATAGGATACAATTTGATGGAATACAAAATACTGTGATGCAATGCTTTATAATATGATACAACATGATGCCAAATGATACGATATGTTGGATACGATGCAATACCGCATGATGTGATATCATATGAAATGTTGGATAGTATATATGATGAGATATGATACAGTGCTTAACAAATTTATTAGACCACCACCCAAAGTAAGGTTTATGCCACAGCTGCCCTAAATTAACAGCATTGGTAATTACCAAAATCATTTTTTATGTTTCTGCAATGGTTAATACACCATTATGTAGAAGCTTGTTAACCCAAATGATATTTTTAATGCTAAAATATAATTATTATTGTTATCCATGAATTTTCAACTTGACTGATTTTACAAAAAACTGAAAAAATAGTAGAGCACATTATTATTTCTTGATTAATATGTCAAATTATAGTTATTTACTTGCATTCCTGAACAGAAGAATTAGTTTTAGTGGTTGAATGTTATGCTTGATTCATTTCTGACTTCTGAGAGAAGCCCAGTGAGCCAGCTCAAATTTGGGTATAAAAAGGTGAATTCAGTTTGAAATTCCTCATTCCTGTTCAAAATGGTAAAACGTTGAGAGCTCACTGAAAATGAAAGAGTCCGCAATGAAGCACTTCATGATGTTGGATGGTCTCTGAGACAAATATGACAGGTGGTCTAATAAATTTGTTAAGCACTGTATATAAAGGCTTATTTATGCTTCCTTTACAAGTGAAAACAGAAACATACTTTGTAAACTATTAAATCATCATGAGAACCCCCATGAGGAGTCATAACACACTTATTTAAATTGCCAGGGGAATCTGTTGAGTAGAGTATTTTTCAGTATTCAAACTTGGCACTAGGGATTCGGTTTCGGTGGGACAGCATTGCTGCACATGGACCTCTAATGTCCATGTTCAAAGGGTCTTGGTTAAGAATAAATATGCAACTTATCATGACCAATCATTAAAAACACACAAAGAATAAGCTTAGGCTGATAAGATTTAGCTTTGCAGACATTTGATTGTGGCTAATGAAGTGGGCGTACCAAAACTTTAACCAGATTATGTATGCAGAGTAAAAGTCCATCAGCCCCCAAAGCTTTTACAAATTCACAAGGAGTCCATTTTTTTTAAACTAAACTTAAAAGGTGTCATTTTAAGGACAAGCCAGACATGTAATAGACTTTCTCTCCTCGTTTCACAACTGCACATTGCTGCATCCCTCAAAGACAACACCACTCCTGAAAAATCTAAGTATTACCGCAGGAGAAGAGAGGGGGCAGCGTCCTTCAGCACTTCACAGAGATTTGAGCAAACCAACTGAGTGAAGAAGGCCACAGAGGACCTGGTGTTTCGGGGATAGACAACATAGATAGAGCAACCATAAAAAAAAAATCCTCTGATCTGCCGAGGGGAATATAAACAGCTACTCAAGCATATGGAAGGTTTTGCTACCTCAAGCAAGGAGAGAGAGGATTGTTATTCACCTGTGCATGGTACAGAATAGTGATGCTTTTCCTGAGAAGTTGCTGTGTGATCAGTTGGCTGGCTTTTAATCGAAATTGAGTGCATGAGAACACAAAGGTTGAAAAAGATAGACTAATGTAGACTGAATAAGTCACAGCCACTGCATCAGAAAACCTTCAACGACAGATAATAAAATGCAAAAGAAATGGATCATAACCTGATACTGCTTTTTGGAAAAATGTTGTATTTACTTGCAAAAAACACACATCAACATTTGACGCTAGAACCCCGTGGAGCCTTGGAAGTGCTCAAAGGCAGGTTATAGACCTGCTCCCATTTCAAACCTTTACTTTAAAGATGCATGTATTCAAACAGATATGAAAATGCTGTTTAACACTGATTTCACAGTCAAAAACAGCATGCCCTTCCAGTTTAGAGGTCTCTTTTGCTTGCTAGATCTGCTACTGATTTTGAAGCAGCACTGATTCAATAACTGAATTGATTAGATTGATTAAATATCAGTCTGGCGTTTGATTTTTCTCTCGCTGTCAGACGAGTTAAGCTCTTCAGCACAACCATGATGCATTCCCCTGCCACAGACACCCTGCTCAAAAACATTAGAGCAGACATGAGTCAAGCAAACCCATCAAAGACCAGACTGGATATCCTGGTCGGGAGAATTTACTGGTTCAAAAGCAGCACACTGATCCTCAGCCTCTGGCATATTCCTCTTTTCCTGTCACCCTGACCTGTGTCTCTATGCATCTCCTGCTTTTAATATTTATTCATTTTTTACTCCACTACTACCCCTCTATCCCTTTCTGTCTCGGTTTCAGTTTCCTGTGTACAGTGGATACAGTTTGTTTTCTCTCTGCTCTTTTTTAGATGAATGCTCTGTGATGCTGAGCTTACAGCAGCCATCAAACACAAGGGATTTTCTTATCTTTGGCCCCTTGAGCTGAGAAGCTCTGAGGGCCTTCAGAAGTCTTTCTTCTCCCATTCAGATAGGAAGATGCAGGCTTGTTTAAGGTGCTGACACAGCTGAGCATGTGCCGACGTGTTGATATCAGCACCAGTGGTAAATACTGAAGCTGGTAATCACAGCTGGCAGAACTTTAAGGTACAGCTGATTAGAGGTGGATCATTCTTTTACAGAAGCTGACTGAAGGTAGGCCAGGCTTTATCTTCAAAACTTATTGGTGATCTCAGGGTGATTATAATGATTGGATAAAGCCCTGTAAGAAGTTTTGACGCCATACTCTTTGACTGTGTCTGAAATTGCACCCTTTCACATTATTGAGAGTTAATGCTGTGTCACTGAGGGTTCAAGTTTAGAGTAAGTGCAATTTTATGTTTGAGAAAATCCCTTGATGTGTGCAAAAAATGGCCAAATTTTAAATTAAGGAGTATGCCAGTCATACCAAACCTACCTACAATGCATTGCAGGACCCAGATCATCCAACAGTGGTGCTTGCCTGATGACAAAAGATTTGCTTGATTTAAAAACAACCACATAGTAATATAATTAAAAGATACTGAATAGCACTACAAAAATAATTTATTTTCAAACTTTTAAGCAATTTTTGCCACTAAAATTATTTTTGCTACTTTTTAAGACCTTAAACTATCTTAGATGCCTATTTTTGCAACTTTTTTGCCACTTTCAGACCATTTTTACTGCTTTTAGCTTATTTGAAACCCATTGTTGTTTTTACTTTTTAACCACTTTTCACCATTTTATCTGCCCATGTTTAGCCCCTTGTTGCCTTTTTTAGGCAATTTTTTGCTGCTTTTATCCATTTTTTGCCCCTTTTAACCCTTTTCCACTCAGTAACTACTTTTCACCACTTTTCACAGCTGTGAGCCTGAATGGTGGACTAGACTGCAGGGTTTTGGCCGCATGCAGGATTGGTGAGTTTTGTGAAGGTTTGCTTCACCCTTAATGAGGAAAATAATCATTTTCATAGTCCACAATTATACAATTATAAACATAACACAGAAAACGCTGCAGGGCTTTCTACACACCGTAAAAGACCGAGTATTTCATGATTTATGTATGTTTGATTTATTAGTAAAAGACTGAATGAAGTCCTGTTCAAAATAAAACCGTGTGCTAAATTTGACTTTATACTGATTTTTACCCTTTCTGCATACAATTTTATTAAAAATCCAATAGAACAATTTATTTTAATCACCAAACTGGTGTCATTTTGGGCTGAATTAAATAATATACAGCCACCTAGAGGACATTTCAAAGTATTGCGATGTATATTTTTTTTGGTATATAAATTTTAGACCATATTGTCCAGCCCTACTCTTACATCAGACGAGGTGGACAAAACAGCTGTTTTCTCTGGGAAACGCTCCTCCAGCCATGGCTGGTAATGTCAGGAACATAAAGTGCCGCAATGAGGCACATCAGTGTGCATGTGGGTTTGGTGATAGAAAATAACAAGGGTGATAATTTTGCATTGCATTGGATGGCACCTGTGTTCAGGCTTTAAAGTTATTTCACTTCCTTCTATCCTTTTGTTCTCTGACATCCTGCAAATGTGAACGTCAGCTAAGCCATAAACTGACATAACTTCAGTAATGGTTTATATCAATGTGCCCATCCACACTGTTAACATTACCAAAATAAGCTTTTTTTATTTTAAGTAAAGGGTTTTACTGTACATAGATGAGCATAAATAGATAAATAAATAGATAAATAACTTGTTGTTGCTTTAATAAGAATAATATATATATATAATTCAAGTTGAATATAAAATATGGTTATCACAGATTAACTTTTTAATGGACGATGAATTTCCTGACCTCCATAGGGCCCCAGAAAGCTGTCCCCTTTGTCCCCCCTTATGGGTGGTCTTGGCCATGGCACCCAGGCAAGAAAAGGCCGCTCTTTTCTTCTGCGTGTTTTCCTCATCTTATTGTATCATGTCATATCGTATGCTTTCACATTGTATTGTATTGTGTCACATCGTGTTGTGTTGTGTTGTACCTTGTCATGTCTCATCATAATATATTGTGTCATAGTGTATCATTTCTTTCCTTCTCAAACCTTAGCACAAAACAAAGCAACACATAATATAACTAGCATATCAATCAGCACCCATCGCTGACTTACATGCATGCTCCTCATCACTGAATGTCTAACATGCAAAAGAGAAGCCACTACACAAAACGCTAACAGGGCACCAGCTGTGTCATATCTCAAGTTTTTAGGCCGCCAAACAAGCTGCTGCTTTAACATCTCGCAAGTGAGAACCGGCTGATGAATTAGGACGTGTGTAACAATGCTGCTTACTCATGTGTGTGTGTGTCTAACAAGTGTAGATCAGTGTGTGTGATCAGACTCCAGACTCATCAACATGGTGCTCGTCTCCTGTCACAACACTGTCTGGCAATGAGCAGCTCTGTCACACTGGGTGACACAGCACTCCAATTAATCACATAGAAAGACCGCTAATGAAGCTGTTATGTATTCAGAGAGTTTCATCTTGACAATCTACTTTTTTCCAATAAAGAAAGACTGATACAGAAATACACTTAAAAAGCTTAAGGCATTGTGGTAATGGATTAGCTGAAATGGAGTTTGACAAGTGAAATATAGCTGTGATCAGGACGTGGTTGAAGTGTTGATGTAATTTCCTCCCTTTACCTTTATAAGTTTTCTCTCACCTCTAAAGTGTCCATTTAGATTCTTTTATAAATGGGTCCAAAGTGCTGGAGTTTTACTTTCCCCTTGAGCAAACTTAGATGAAGTCTGAGCTGGATCTGTCAAAAGTTGTCAGTAATTCATGAGTCTGAGCTCAGTCAAAGACTGCAGTCAACTCTTTGAGACCAGTGGTGGTGTCCTTATAGCAGACAGCCTGGATTCAACTCCAGCCTGTTTTCCTTCCCAGCATGTTGTTCCCCACACTCTCTCTTTCATGCACCATCTTATCTTTAATAAAGACATAAAATACCCAAATAAAAAAAACTGTAAATATCAAATGCCAGTGCTTGAATGCATACATTCATAAAAAGCAAACACAATGTAATACAACAGGACAGTGTGATGCAAGAACCCAGCAAAATCCATCAATATGTCTTACATGACAGGCTTCTTTTTAAGTCGGGTTGTTCATTGCTTGCAATAAAGATGCAGCTAGGCATTATCAGACTCCCAGCTGTACCTCTGTATTGAATGTTCTCAAAACTAAGCTTTTGACATCTGTGACAATTCTTTAACTCTAATCAAGTACAAAGAAATTAAGGTTTGAGTGGTTAATGCAACTATTTTAGACTTAAAAACTTTTCTACTGCAGGCCACATAGTTGCCAAAAAAATCTACAAATATCTGAGTTCAGCATTACTGTGATGATGTTGTATGTTTATGGTTTGTTTTGTAGAATAATTCACTTAAGCCCACCAGTTGAAACCCCATGATATGGATTTTGCATTAGTAGTTTGTGAAAACAGTGACAGTGACAAAGGAAGTATACAAAAAACACTTCAATGTTGAAGTGAAAATAGATTCCAACAAATGAATGTCAGCAACATAGAAACATGTGAAATAGGTGAATGCATAACCCCCCCCCCCCCCCCCCTAAGTCAGTATTTAATAGATGCACCCTTGACTGCAATCACATCACTGAGTCTGTGTGGGTAGGTCTCAATCAGACACAACTTGCACATCTAGACGGACACTGCAATTTTACTCTGTTCTCTGCAAAACTGCTCTGTCAGAGAGCAAGGGGAGTGGGATTGAACAACCCTTTTCAAATCCATCCACAAATGCTCTATAAGATCGAGGGCTGGGCTTTGACTCGGCCACCCCAGAACATTCACCTTATTGTCTCTAAACCATTTCTGTGTAGCTTTCACTGTAAAATTCAATCACTGTCTTGCTGGAAAAATCTTCTCCATAGCTATAGTTCTCTTGCAGACCGAGTAAGATTGTTCTCCATGAATTTCCCTTTATTTCTTACAAGCCTTCCAGGGCTGGCTGCAGAGAAGCATCCCCACTGCATGATGCTGCCATCACTGTGGTTCACAGTGGGGATGATGTGGTGGTGTGCAGTGTTTGGTGTCCCCAAAACATAACATCTTGCCATGGCCAGAAGCACCATTTTGGTCTCATCAAACCAGAGAACTTTCTTCCATTTGACCATGGAGTCTCACACATGCCTTTTGGCATGTACTGATGCACTTGAAACTGGAAATATGATGAATATGAGTTGTATTTAACAGAATGAATTATATTGAATTGAAAAGGAGTGAAGATGTGTAAAACAGTGAACAAATTTTTTTTTTTTAATTGAGTTTTGGGCCTCCTTGTATCCCAAACTCTCCTTGTTTCCACGTGTCTGTGTTCTTCACCCCACAAGGAAGTGGAAGAGAGATGTGAGGAAGAGAAATAAGAACAGACGAGGACAAATTACCAAATGGGAAACGCTGCAGCACAAATATGAAAAGGAGTCTCTGGCTCTTCAGCCCCTCCACAGGTGGAGGTCAGTGCTCTCAGAATAGGACCAGAGATGTTTACAAGATGATTTAGTAGACTCTAGTAGGCACAGGTCAGTCCAAAGAGGGAACTGGAGGACACAAGCTGCTTTTTCATCTAAATAAGAGACTACAATTTTGATGTATGGTTTCGACACTGATGAACACAATCCATCAAATGATCGTTTAGACACCTGCGATTGTTCAGGAAACTCTTTGACTGAAAGTCTTCTAAAACTTCTTTGATCATTTCATGGAATTGAAACTTCAGTCACAAAAAGTCTTGAACAAAAATAAGATACATGTAATCATTTAATCTTCATTTTGAATGTTCTTACAGAAATGTGTTATTATGATAACTGAGACTTTTTATTCCATGTACATTCTTGTGATCTGTACAATATTCCACCCTAGTATGATGCATAAGTTCTAAAGTATATTCATATATGTAGCATTATTATGTGTTTAACCGCTATATTCTAAGCTGATCAGTGCTGTGACAGTAAACGTAGTGAAAGTAATGTTATGGCAAGATGTTGCACCTCCAAGCCAATCATGGAGCACCTTTGGTCAAGACTTCCACAAAAGAAACACTCAGTCTGTGATCCCCCATTAGCCTCCTCCCTCCTTGATCTTCATCTCCTCCTGGTGCAATTAAGGAGTTTGAAGATCCTGAGTAATAGTGGAGGGGGAGCAGTTTTCAGGTCATTCAAGGAGAGAGGACACAAGAAAGCACACCGTTATGAAAGAAGAAGCTCCCACTGAGCCACAGATTGCTCCCTCTGCCACATCACTGTAAACTTACTGATATGAGAGAGATCAGAGAATGACATGCAGGAAAGGAGCAACAGGCTGACTTTGAAACTAAGACCTCCTACTCTAAAGACCATGCCCTCTGTACTAGGCTATGGATGCTTCAACATTTACTGATAATTAGCCTCAGAGGAGGAGCACCCTGAACTTATTTTGCATAAGAAGATATAGTTCTTGAAAGCCTGTGTGCAGAAAAATTACATTTTCCATAAAACTCTGGGTCAACATCAGCATATTTGACGTCTATAAGCTCTCTCTCTCTCTCTCTCTCTCCCTCTCTCTTTCTGCTTTTGTCTGCCATATTTAAAGTTCAAAGAAAGCGTGTTCAGTTTCAGACACAGCCTTCCAAAGCAGACCCTCAGGAGATTTAAAATATCTTCTGTTGTGGCTCCACTCTGTAGTTGCTACTTTATGTCATGATCCCCCGTTTTTCTTCAGTATAAGCTTTTTGAAGTTGTCACACTAGGGTTACTGTTGATTTTCTCTATACTGACCTGTGCCTATCAAAGCAGAGTTGAAAAGTATTGTTCCCTGATCAGTGTACTGCATGCTTGCAGAGACACCACAGATGTCATCTTTACTTTCCACACATGCTGTTTTCTTTCTTTTAAACGAACACATTACCCACAGCGCATCTCTTTTACAGAGAGTTCAGTCAAGGTTTTAGTATGTCAGTTTGAGAAAAGGTAATGCAGTGTTGCACCAGAAAAGGGGCGACATCCACAGATCAATTTCAAATTTGTAGTTTTCTTACTAAAACTGGGAGCATGATCCCGGGCTCCTATATGAGATGCTAGGGAAAACAACTGAGTTCAAACAGAAAGGACTCACATGGAACCTCAATGCATGCAATGATGATTACACAATGGATCTCTTTTTTTAAAAAGAGACATTAATGATGTTTTTTAAAGTGGGAGAAAGTTCTTTGGTCTAAAGAGACCAAAATGGTGCTTTTTGGCCATCATATAAGACACTTTGTTTGGCATACACCAAACACTGCAATTCACCACAAACACACCATTTCCACTGTGAAGCACAGTGGTGGCAGCATCATGTTGTGGGGATGCTTCTCTTCAGCCAGCCCTGGAAAGCTTGTAAATGTGGAGGGTAAATGAAATAGGCAAAATATAGGAAAAACGTGGAGGTAAATCTTACTCAGTCTGCAAGTGAACTACAACTTGGGAGAAGATTTATTTTATAATATAACCAAATCATACAGTGAAAGCTACACAGAAATGGTCTGAACAACAAGGTGTTCTGGAGTGGAGTTTTTTGGTTGGACTTAAAAATGGCTGTTCACACTTGATACCTATGCAACCTGACAGAGCATGGTGGTTTTGCAAAAGAAAAAATGGAGTAGAACTGCAGTGTCCAAATGTGCAAGCCTGATCGAGAACGATCCACACAGACTCAGTACTGTGATTGCAACCAAATGAGGCCAATATTTATGCAGTGACTTGTTTTACATTGAATGTTGTGTGTAATTAACATAACTTTGTAGAAATCTGTTTTCACTTTGATATTATAGAGGTTCTTTTGTTTTCTTTTCTCAAAAACTATCACAAAACTAACTTGACCATGATTAATTTATAAAATTAATAAAAGGATAAAACATCAGAGGGGTGAATAATTTTTGGAGTCACTGCCTATTTGGGGATTAAAAACATGCAGTGTTAAATACTTTGGGAAGTCAGATGACTAAACAAATGCTTAACAAGCTCAAGCTCATTTAGATCTGTCCAGTATACATAAATTATGTGCCACATTTAGCAGATACTGTATTGAGTTCTGCTTAAAATGAAGGTAACTGGTCAGACAGAGTAAAATGCAGTTTTTCCCAATTGAAGACAAGCGATTACAGTACAATTATATCTAATCTCTATAAATGGTCTCTGTTTTTTTTGTGTGTTTGTGTTTTGTTTGGAATTTTTCGTTAAAGAAAAAAAAACATACTCTATTCCCAATGCAGGCACTTCTTAAAGTGGGCCAATTAGATCTCAGTTTCAAAGACTTCAGTAAACAGAAGAGGCTCTGATGCAGAGTGCAGACTGAATACATAAACACTAAAATGCAGGTTTTCTGTTTTTGCAAAAATAGTTCATCCAATACTCTAAATTTGCACTGCTGGTAAAGGAAAATGTTTGGCTGCTGTGGGCCAACAAAATCAGTCTGAATGTGTGAGGGGAATTCCTTGTTATACTTAGCTTGATTTCTTATACCCACCAGTTTTCAAAATTTCCTTCTCAAAACACTGAGATGGTGCACTGATTCCACGGTTGTACATGGTTGCTATGAATCTCCCGAGTCTGTCGACCATGAATGTCTTCAAAAATGATGCAGATAAGATGCTGTATACACGACTGGTAGCGGCAGTGGAGGCAGAGGAGGTGGAGTGACAATCAGCACAGAAACAGCTGAAAGTTTTAAAGACAAACTGATAAACCAAGTCTATGAGTCTCAACATTGATATGTTACTGTCACTGCAGAGACAAAGATATCTGTCTAACAAGCTGGCAACAGACAAAATCTGTTAAATAAGTCAACATTTAAATCTGTAGAACTATGAAAATAAGATCAGTGTTACAGTTCTACCTGATCATGCAAACTGGTCCTGCTGTGTTTGCATTAGTTTAGTTTTTGATTACATACATACCTAATGAGTGACATGAGCAGAAAACCAAGCATAGTTTCTGTCAGCTACTGTGACGATGGCATTTACAAATTAATTCAGGTGAAAGTCACCAGTTAACACAGTCACATATAAAACAAAAACACCTGGATCACTAGCTCCCTGGTCGGAGGGAAATGTTAAAGAAACAGTATGCAGGTAGTGTGCTCTGATCACCTGGTCATCAGTCTGAGCTGATCTGATGTGAGTATGAAATATTGATGAGTTCTGATCTCAGGATTAACTCTATAATAACCGTAAGTTTTCATCCCACATATCAGCCAGGGCTCTCTCATTTGACCTTTAGAGGTTTTGTCCAGTAACATGTGCTGCCTTTAGACAAGTATATGTGTAAGAAATTTCATGATGCTGTTGGACGAATATGTGAATGCAAGCTGAAACAGAAAGTACATCTTAAAAGCATATATGCAGTCAAATTTTATTTAACAGAAGAGGAGATGCATGTTAACTGAGATGCACCACTAACAATCATACTCCTGTTGGTGGTAAAAACAAACATGAAAACACAGATGGTGAGATAGAAGGAGAAAGACGGAGTGGTGAGGCAAGACTTTGGATAGAGCTGAAAACATGTGATGGGAACTGACTGAGACCCACATGCACATGGATGGTGGGAATTTATTTTTTAAGTGATCTGGATTATTTGGCACTGCACAGTAATGAGAGCCAGCTTGTTAAGCTCCCAAGCAGTACCATTTTGGTACCATTGGTATCATTTTATAAAATCTGCGAAATTTCCGGTCCCGTGCGTATCTGTTATATCATTCTGACAGCCACTCTCCTCTCAACCTGTGCAGCTTTTTGACATTTACAGGGATCTATTTTGACCTGTACAGCTTCTCTTGTCTTAGCAGTATCTACACGTGATGCTACTCAGCCAATCAGATGTTTCACTCAGACAAGGCACTGCCGGTGGAGGTGGATGTTTGAATAGACTACAGCAGCAGAGACGAACAGAGAAGTCAGGGAAGTCTCAGAAAAGTACAGAAGAGTAAAGATGCTTAGCTTTGAAATAAGAAATGACAATAAAAAAGAGACTTTTAATCAACATCTATATTCATTCTTCAAACCAACACGCCACACACATGAACATTAAATGTGATGATGTCAAACATTACTACGAGTCAAAGCACATGTTTTTGGACAACCTCACTGACGTCTGATCTGAGAAAAAAAAGAAAAACAGAACGACCATAGAGCCAAATATGATCAATAAAATAATCATTCTATGTTCTCTTAAAGTTGTTTTGGCTTTAGGTTGATGTACAGTGTCTCGAAAAAGTAAGCCAATTTTACTCCATTTTTCTCTGCAAAACTGCTCAAGCTCTGTCAAGTTGCACAGGGATCAGGCGTGAACAGCCCTTTTCAAGTCTAATCAAAAACTCTTTATTTTGGATTGAGGTCTGGGCCAATCCGGAATATGCACCTTATTATCTTGAAATCATTTCTGTGTAACTTTCATGGTATACTTCAGTCGGTGTGGTTCTCTTGCAGATTGAATGAGACTGTCCTCCAGGATGTCCCTATATTTTGATGCATGTATTTTTACCCTCTACTTTTACAAGCCTTCCAGGCCTGCTGCCAAGAGGCATCCCCACAGCATGATGCTGCCACCACCATGATTCACAGTGGGGATGGTGTGTTTGTAATGATGTGCAGTGTTTGGTGTGGGCCAAACAGCATCTTGTCTGAAGTCCCAAAAGCACCACTTAGGTCTCTAACTTTTTTTTAATAAACTTAATGTCAAACCTAGGAGGTTTTTGTTTCTTTGTCAACGAGGTCAAATTATATTAGCCATGATTTATTTCTAAAATCAATTATAGGGTAAACATCCAAGGGTGTGAATACTCTTTTATAGACACTGTATAAATCCCTTAATGACTCAAAGATTGTCTGATGCAGGCCTGATTTCAGCTCAAACCTAAACTTTTAACAGGATGACTAGGAGGGACGGAGCACATATTATAGCTGTTTAATGTTTTGAGACTTTAATTTTAAAATTGGCTTTGAAAATTGATATCTAGAAATCAAGAAAGGGTAAAACCTACACTTCATCTTTTATTTAACTTTCTTCCTAATTAAGCCTTTTGGTGTGAACTATGCACTTTTCAAGTGTCTGTAGGAAATAGCCCAAAAAGCTGATTTTACTTACAAGAGAAATGATTTATTACAACATTGTATTGGTACTGTTAGATTATTATGAGTTTATCATTACCTCCAGTTCATGAATTATTGTTGTTTTTTATGGTTAGATAAAAATATATCTCAGACTTTCACTTAAGGAAATGTTGCTGGACCTCAAGAAATTTAATTGATGATTTAAACTGCATATATGCATGTATTTCACTCCAATTTTGCCTTATTTTTTATCCATAATCATTTCCAATGATTATTCACTAAAATGTTACATTCCCTTAAAACATCTTGCTGGCTGTATAAAACCTACTATTATGGATTAACAGTCCTGCAATAAAACATTCATGTTATACCATCAAGCATGAGTCCTCAGTGTGTTATGTGCCAGTTACACATCCTCCCTTTATTCTGTCAGTTAAATCCACATAAAAGAGCCGACTCTCAGAACCAGAATATTCTCAAAGGACACCTCATATACAGGAACACACAGACAGCATACTTTTTTCTACTTAACAGTCTTACTACTATTTTTCAGAGAAAACCTTTGATATGATCTGTGATGACACAAGCAAACAATGATGGTCTTAAACATAACTGTCTGAGAATTTAACATTCACACATATGCATCAGCTGAAGGGATGAGCATGCACAGATCCAAAATCAATGCCATCACCTTCATTAGCATTTCATATTCAGTGCTTAACAGTGAATTTAATAGCATACTAAACTAAGAATTGAGAGAGAGAGAGCACGAGAGAGAGAGAGGTAGCATTTGTGGATGCAGAGCTACATGTAGATGTATTCTCGGGGGTTCGCACCATGTACAGTCTTACTCATATCCTCTCCTCATTCCTCAGCCCTCAGGCCTACAGCTGCTGCTTTATACAGACAATACTTTATTCCTTGCTCTACAAGTTGCTATGGTGATCACAGACCTGAGAAATATGAAGGCAAGTCTGGAGGTATTTGAATGAAAATGTAAGAAGATTTTTCTGTAAACGATGACAGAAAGGATTGTGTTGAACCTCTCTCCTAACATGGTTGTGTAAGCACTGTCTGTCTAACCTGTGCCATGAGAATATAGAAGCAAAAAGCTTTAACCTTATTTATGTGCTGGAGTGGTCAGTTGAATGATACATTCATGATTTGATAAAAATTGATCTGCAACAAATAAGATAAATGATTATCATCAGTTTGTATTTTTTTAACATATAAATGTTTTGTCTTTCAATAAAATCTGCACCTTTTTTTGTCATAAAAACTTACAAATCTGAAAGGTTGACCAGTTTAGTATTTTTGTACATTTAAAAATATATACTAAAAAGGGATTTCTGCTTCCTTCAATTGTTTACGTCATCAATTTTTAGTACAGTAGCGGCTAAATTAATACAGTGTCCAAGACAAATTTCCCATAGAGCAAGAACAAATATCCTACAATGTATCATAGTAAAATATATAGTATGGTATGACATTTTATGCTAAGCTATGCTATGCTATGCTTTGCTATACTATGCTAGGAATGGTATGGTATAGTATAGTAAAGTATAGTATAGAATAGTATAGTATATAGTATGGCATGCTATGCTATGCTGGTAGCATGGTATGGTATGATATGCTATGCTATGCTCTACTTTGCTAGGTATGGTGTGATATCATATGCTATGCTATGCTATGCTAGGTATGGTGTATGGTATGGTATGATATGCTATGCTATGCTAGGTATGGTGTATGGTATGATATGATATGCTATGCTATGCTGGTAGCATGGTATGGTGTATACTTTGCTAGGTATGGTGTGATATCGTATGCTATGCTATGCTATGCTAGGTATGGTGTATGGTATGGTATGATATGCTATACTATGCTTGGTATGGTATGGTATAGTATTGTGTAGTATGATATTCTATGCTATGATATGCTCTACTATGCTAGGTATGGTGTGGTATGGTATGGTCTGATATTGGAATGCCATGATATGCTACCACTGCTATGCTGTGCTAGGTATGGGATGCTATGGTATGGAGAGGTACAGTATGTTGTTCGGTTGTGTTGTATTGTAAGGTTTGGCATGTCATGTAGTTAAGTAAGGATATTCAGGTCCAGTTATTTTCCAATTTGCCCCTCACATGTACCAATCAGCAGTAGATGTTTACATATGCAGTTTTTTATTAATTTGATAAGTTTATTTAGTCTTTACTGAAGTCTTGATAATCATCAGTGAAGTCCTGGTAGGATAACAAGAATACTGAAAAAGTATCAGCAGATTGATCCATGTCATAAAGTAGGTAGTTGTGAATGTGCTATTAAAATATTAAGATAAATGAATGAACCAAATAAATGAAAATTTCATTAGAGCTTGTGCCTATGTGTAAACAACAAGACAAAACTTTAAGTAATGAAGCCATTCATAAAGTCTGAACAATTGTACATGCTTTTTGACTTTTCATCAGGGACTTATTGTTTTGTGCATGTCTCACACACAGACACACATATCTTTGCATGTGTGGATATACAGGCTTTCTGGAGCATGAAATAAGCTTTCCTAGGGAACAGTGAAGAAGAGAGTGGCTGACGTCCCCAGATATTTCTTAATTAAGAACACGCAACACTCATCTTTAAAACCACAAATATCACCTCAAGGCTCCTGGCTCTGCTTCCAGTTCCACATCTTGGTTGTGGCTCTTAAGTGAAATGCTGTCTGACTAATGCAGCACTTGGCCATATTCTTAAGTGTTAGAGCAGCAACAGCGACGGGTCATTTATTATTTTGTTATCCTGAAGATAAACACTAGAATTAAATTTTGTCTGTATCACTTTTGGAAGAATAAAACTAATACAAAGAATTAGCTGTCAAAACATAGACAGTTGTCTCAACAGTTCATTTTCTAAACAGGTAAACAGATTGTCTTCTGCCCTCCTTCTCTCCTCCCTCTACCTGATCTGCTTCTAAATCACCCCCAGCACTGTGTGTATGTGTGAATGTATGTGTGTGTGCATGACGTTCTCCAGACTGTGATGAGCCAAGAAGGCAGCTCAACGATAAGAAACATATCAGCTCTCAGCACCTGCCCGCCTGCCTCCTCGCTGTTTGACTACACAAGTCGATTGCATGAAGAGTTGCTCTCGTCGTCGCAGCAGAAATCCTAAAACTATGACGAGAAAATAAAGTGGAGTGTGCACACTCTAGAGCTTTGCCAATGAATGAATTTTCTTCCCGTTTGCATCAAAAATTAACCATATCAAACAAATTTGTGTTGAAATAGAATTTCGATTTTTTCCTTGTTGTGACTTGATCGTGTGATCCCTCCTGAGGAAAGATGAGAGGAGGAAAGCTGTGTCTTTGAAGATGAAAAAGCCTCAAAAACAAACAATTTTGTCTGAGCACTAAGCTACATTTGTTAATGTTTTAAAGAAAAGCTGCAGAAGGTCTTCTGACAGGTTTGTTTCCGTGTAAGTCACAACATGCTATGCTGAAAAATAATGCAAATGTTTAAGTGCAAAAAATGCAGTTCCTCAAGTGTCCACTGGAGACTGGATTCAAAAGGAAAGAGAGCTCCATTAACTCCTTTATTAAAACAACCTTTTTAAAAGCAGAAATAATGTGTATCCCTGGTGGATATACAGTGCACTACCTATAAAAAGTATTCACCCCTTTAGATGTTTTATACTTTTATTATTTTAAAAAAGCAATCATGGTCACTGTAATTTGGCTTTTTTGACCAAAAAAACACCTATTTAATGTCAAAGTGAAAACAGGTGAAGACAAAATGATACATGTTCAATTAATGCTAATTTACTCTGTACAGGTACAAGTCGTATTCATAACAAAAAATCTCATCCTGCTTTCTTTTAACATCTAAACATATTACTTAAGTCAGGGGTGTCCAAACTTTTTTTCCACTGGGGGCCATAAACATGCAACCTGCCACACAGGACACAACAACCACAGGGTTTTTGTAGCTGGGATTTTATTTCTGACAACTCAAAGTCAATCTTTTCAGAGTGCATATCAATGTAAATTCTCTTAATTCACCCCTTAAAGTGCTCTACAATATCAGTGAGCCTGGGTTTAGCTTCACTCACAATAGCTTGTGTTTTCTTGAGAAATAAAATGAAAGAAACTAAAATCACCCCAAGAAAATACGGCAGTGGGCTCAGGCTATCAACATAAACAGAGAATAAAATCTGTTAACTACAGATTCAACAATGAATCACCCACCAACTGTTTAAAAATGTGCACTAAACATTTACAAAGTACACTTACATTTCAACACTGTTCATAAAACAGTATGGGACTCCCTGGAGATTACAGTCTCTTATTCAGTCTTTCCCTTTGAAATAAAAATAAAACAATTGTAACACACGTGCTTTTTTACACGTTACAAAGTCACATATGCTGTTTGAGCTAGCTACAATACCTTGTAAATGCAAACACAGTACTCGTGGATGGTGCAGACAATCCAAAAACATCAACTTCAGTAAAGCCTAAAACACACCATCTTGTTACAATATTGATGGAAAACGTTTTGTTACAGTGATATCTAACAAGATATTTATGTTTACTCACTGCTTTTAAGCACAGAAAACAGCGCAGCCATTGCAGTAAAACTCCAGGTTGTCGCATGTGGTGTAAACAGGAAGAAAACGGATCATGACGCACTTGACGGAGTGACATTTTTGCAACTCAATGCTGCCACCTAGTGACCATAATCAGTAACTACCTGTGGATATCCACTTACAATCTAATTCTCCATTCAGTGCCAAAACGATGTCAGAAACATATGAAAACAACAGAACATGTACATTTGAGTTCACCAAAACAGTAGAACTACAAAATATCCAGTGGATAAAATATATATAAATTATTTTACCACCCAGTTACATACTGAAATATATAAGGATGGCGGGGCCAAATTTATATACCTCACCTTGAGATATTAGTTAGTAAAACCAGTCTAATGTAGGTTAAGATATGCCCAGTGATTGGGCATGCTAAAAGCCATTTAATGACTGACAAGGCAAATAGCCAATCATTTAAAGGAGTTCGAGGTGGCCAATCAGATTTCGGGGGGCTCTGGTTAGCCATTGATTCCACCGGTCCTGTTCCTGGAATGTCATTGGTGCTGCTATTTGTTGTCATGGTCTATCAGAGTGTAAATCATGATACTGTCATTATTTTGGTTTCCAATACTTTTACCATTTACGGTGTTGTCTCAATTTAGTCATGAAAACATGAATAAATTCATCTTGTCATAATGTTTTTTACATAATTAGCATGGAAGTACTGCTTTGTGCTGAAACTAAGAAGAATAATACCATGTAATACAAGCTTCATGCTCTAATGTGGACAATATATCATCTAGTTCCAAGAATTTGTTGAGGGCCAGTCAAAAATGGCTTGTGGGCTGCATTTGGCCCCCGTGCCACAGTTTGGACACTCCTGACTCAAGTGAATATATGCCAGAAAAATCTATCCGTAAATGCTGTACCTGCAGCTTGTAACGCCTACTCTGTGGCATGGTCTCATACATTAAAAATAACTACACTGACATATTCAAACCTCTTTAATATGGTCTTGGTTACTTATCAAGACTTTATAGAGGTAGCAGTATCAATTTCAGCTCATTTCATTAACAGTTAATAACTCCTCAATGGTGCCTTAAACGGTCAGCTTTGTTCTTGTTGATTGTATGGTTCAGACTCTAAATCATAAAAGCATATCTAACCCATTTATTGCATCTTATTACATCCTTTCCTTGCTATAATTACAGAAAGATCATGATAAATCCGTGAAAATTTGTGTTTTATACAACCTAAGAAGGTAATTTTATTTATTTATTTTATTTAACCTTTATTTAACCAGGAAAAAAACCTAACTGAGATTAAAAATATCTTTTGCAATTATTGAAAATGAGGATATTTTTAAAATTTCCATCTTTTTCCCAAATGTCTCAGGCTGACACCTGCTGGCAGGCCGGGAGTGGCCTGCGGGTCACCATTTGGGGATGGCTGGTTAAGAGGCTATCAAGATGATGAGCAACAAAGCTAGATTTGTGTGTTTTTTTAACTAAGGTATTCATTCAGCCTGCCTCAGCTGCCATGGTGCCTGCTCTTCTTAGCATACTGAGAGTGTGCCCATGTTGGCTATGATCTATGCACCCCAACACATACAGTTTTTCAGTTTAGTTGTCCCTAAGTCCTTTTTTCTTTTCTGTTACATCTGACCTTGTTACTTTGAATGCTTCATACAATCACATAATCCGATGCCCCACTGTTTGTGCTCTGTTTGGTTTGGCTCAGTGAAGCAGCTTAACTGAGGATATGATGTATTTATTATACAATGTCACTACTCTGCACTGTTAATGATCTAGATGATATCAGACATTTGTTTGTCATGGATTCAGAGTAAAAAGCTTCAGTATAAACTCACATCCCTGTAAACAAACTCTTGCTTCACATGTTGCTGCCGCAGGCTCTAATTTTATTCACTTTAAACTGGATTCCAAGCAGAATTTCTTGTGTTTCTCCCTGCACAAACCAAGGTCATCTCATTCACCCACCCAATCTTGTCTTCCCTGCTGTTCCTCTCTGTCTTCCTCCCTCTCCCATCCAAATACATGTAAACAGATGCTGTATCGCGCTAACCTCTTGGAGCCCCTGTCACAACACCACCACTTTGCAATCAACGCTGCTTTCTCAGACTTCACACACATGGTTGAGCACACACTATTGCATGATGCTGAGGAGGAGAGGAGACGGGCTGGGGCGATAAGCTGAGACACAGTCGGGGGGGCTTCAAGGAGAGAGGCAGCCAGTGAACACCTTAGGCACATTCATAGCTCCTCAGCAAGTCCTTCACTATAACAAAGATGTTAACAATTTTCATGAAATGTTAGATGAATCATTTGTGACTCTATTTATTAAGGCTTCTGCATGTTATTATTAAAGAGAGATGAACTTTAGTACAGAGGGAGAAAAAGATAGATCACAGCCTTCAGTCAAATGCCTGCTGAAATGACAGCAAATCAACTAACACAAAAGAAACCAGTGCTTTCTGAATCAAACAGACATATATTTCTTTTATCATGACACAGATGTTCTCTGATGCAGTGCACTGCCCTCTATGCCACAGAGATGATTTTGCTGATTGATCCCTTCAAATGGTCCTGCAGAGGGTTCAATATGACAGACCACCCTGGGCATTACCTACAATCTTGTTGATTATCTCCACATTCGCATTGATTTTTACAAGGTTCCCTCCCACCAAACCCAGTTATCTCCCTGTGGTTGCTGATATGGGGATACATTATTGATTGTAGAGCATTAACAGGGATAATAGTGCACAGTTGCAACCTGATTTATCACAACTCATTGAGGGTGCAGCACTCAGAAGGCCACCTTTAATCAAAACTGGATTAAGCACCTACCTACAAGAACATGCCACACCAGGTTCCATCTGTACAGTGACTTCATCAATCCTTTGTCCCAGGCCGGGTTGTGGTGGCAGCAGGCTAAGGCCTGGTGTACACTGTGTGATTTTCCTCCAATTCAGCCACAAATTTTGAGTCGCACGACTCACTCTGAAGTCAGGCCAACTTTCACTTGGATTAGGCGTTACACGGTACACAGGGGGGGTACGACGACTGACCATGGCCCAACTACGACCCAACAACCTGCTCCTGACTGGTCGGGAGGATTTCTGGCATGTTTGTTGTTTTGGTCATACGACTCCAGACACTAAATTACCATGAGAACGGCTAGAATGACTTTCTAATGCACGCCCGCTATGGTAAAGGAAATAAACGAGCAGGAAATATTCCTACCAGCAGATCTGCAGCTGACACAGAGATGATGCTAGTTTTGTGTGTGTGAGACAGAGAGAGAGCCAGAGAGATAGAGGGGGGAGAGAGAGAGAGAATATGACTGGAAACTAGGCCTGTTAATATAAACGCATAAACGCTTGTGATTAATCTGGAAAGCTTAACGTGTTAAAAAAATAATAACGCAATTTAATCATATGACTAAGTTTGACCACAACTTCCTCCCGTAGTCCTCCTGCACGGATGTTTACGTCCCTGGGGTGAAAAGGTTAAAGGTGGGTCAAACGCAGCCAGTAGTGATGAGTGAGGAGACAGACCCAGGTCTGCTTCACAGCAAATTTCAATTTAAAAAAGCTGCCTTATGGAAGTCTGGATGAAACAAAAAGTTGTGTGTACATACTGCTGTGATGAACTGTCTTTACTCCTCCAGGCAAAGCTAAAGACTAAACCTAAAGAAATGCAGTGATTAATCATGATTAATCACTGCATAGTGATGTGATTAACTTGATTTGACAGCTCGACTCGAAACACTTCCCTCTCGGCATGTGAGACTTTTTAAAAAAGGAAATTCTGTGGGTTTCTGTCACAGTCAGTCCCGATTTCAATCGCACAGCTTGAGCACTCAGGTTGTGTAAGACTGTCGGAGGGAAAAAAGATGAGGATAGGGATTAGGATGATAGACGAAAAGAAAGCGTTGAGGAGAAAAAGGCAGGGACAGAATGCAAATTGAGGATTATGGATAAGAAGAAAGCAGGGACAGAGATCAAGATGAGCATGATGGAGGAATGGAAAGTGGGGACGGAGAGCAAGATTTGGGTAATGAAGGGAGGAAACAGGTAGAGATCAATATGAAGATGATGGAGGGAAGAAAGCAGGGATTGATAACAAGATGATGGAGGAGAAAAAGCAGGGACAAAGAGCAAGATGAGGGTAATGGAGGAGAAGAAAGCAGGGACAGAGAGCTTGATGAGGATGATGGAGGGATGAGAGCAGGGACAGAGACCAAGATGAGGGTGATGGGGGAGAAAAAAGCAGAGACAGAGAGCAAGACAAGGATGATTGAGGGGAGAAAGCAGGAAAAGAGAGCAAGATGAGGTTGATGGAGAAGAAGAAAGCAGGGCCAGAGGGCAAGACAAGGATGATGAAGGAAATAATGCAGGGCCAGAGAGCAAGATAAGGATGATAGAGGAGAGGAAAGCAGGGACAGAGAGCTTGATGAGGATGATGGAGGGATGAGAGCAGGGACAGAGACGAAGATGAGGGTGATGGGGGAGAAAAAAGCAGAGACAGAGAGCAAGACAAGGATGATTGAGGGGAGAAAGCAGGAAAAGAGAGCAAGATGAGGTTGATGGAGAAGAAGAAAGCAGGGCCAGAGGGCAAGACAAGGATGATGAAGGAAATAATGCAGGGCCAGAGAGCAAGATAAGGATGATAGAGGAGAGGGAAGCAGGGACAGAGAGCTAGGTGAAGTTGATGTAGGGAAGAAAGCAGGGACAAGACACAAGATGAGGATGATGGGGGAGAAGAAAGCAGGGAGAAAGAGCAAGATGAGGGCAATGGAGGACAAGGAAGCAGGGACAGTAAGCAAAATGAGAATGATCAACGAGAAGAAAGCAGGGACAGAGAGCAAGTTGAGAATGATGGAGGAAAAGGCATTCACAGTTCCTACTTTGCCGCTTCAAGAAGCCCTGCAAAGGTAAACAGATGGTCCACTGTCTTTCATGCAGAATCTGAGGCCCCGTCCACATGGAGACGAAAACAATATATTGCTGTTTCATTTTGAAAAAGTTTTCCACTGAAAACGACTGAAAACACTGTAGTGCAAATGCCAAGCCTGTACGTGGTGCTGTAACGCTGCCATAGAAATGCACCAAAAGGGAGAAGATCACAGAAAACTGACACAAACTTTCTTCTAGTTGCCCTTCTGGTTGTTCTCTGCGTTGGAATTAAGAACATATGTTTGCATGCGTTTTGCGATGGTGGTAAAGGAGCATCAGATTTGCTGTAAAAGCCATAACAAGCTCAGTTGCTTCTGCAGCACGAACACAACCCTGTAATCCGCAATTGTTGTTTTGGCTGGACTCACACAGGCGTCTTAAGAGCTACGCTATGTGTGACGTAATCGTTTCAAGAGAGATGTGGTTGGCTGTCCACGCGGAGATGAAGCGGTAGTCATTTACAGATTTGTGCACTCTGGGACCCGGTTTCAATAAGTATCGTTTACAGTCACCCAAAACTCTGTTTCCATGTGGATGACACGCCGATACGACAAAAAACTTTTGCGTATACTCCTGAATTTGTCTCTATGTGGACGTGCCTAAGTTGAAACCTTGGCTCTGCTTGTATTTTGAGCTGAGCCGTGCTTACGGCCTACACCTGAAATGGTCTGTGGTGTGTGGTGGAAACACGAATGTTGACAAAAAAGTGTGAACAGATCTGGAGTTCTTGGTATGGACAGAAGAAGTTGACTGTCATCTCCATAAAACTGAGCTGGTCAAACTCTGTTTAAATGATAAAATATTGAGCCCATTTTACCAAGCTGTATCAATCTGCATCCCCAGCTGGAAACACAACTAATCATTTCTAAGTGAAAGGTTCAGCAGCTCATTTCTACAGATTGATTTAAGCAGCAGCTTATTACTTAGACAAATTTACAGAGCATAATTGTTTACTCATTATTAGATATCATGGAAGAATTTTTCCAAATATTGAACGCTCACACTAATGCTACCAAGGAAATTACACATGACAATGACAACCAGAAATGTGTACAGTCAGCGGTTCTGCTTCAAAGCAATAGTCAGGCTATTTTAGATATGTGCACCATCACAGGCCATATATTCCTCTCTCCCCTCTTTTTTGCCCAGGGTGCATTAAATGGATTAAAGCTCCAAGAGCAGCCAAGCATATATTCATTTCCTGCACAACGAGGGTCTGAGCTGCACACAGCATATTATGGAGTGTCACAAAATCCCTGGACCATGTCAACAAATCAAAGACGGGAGATTAAAATCTTTAGAGCTGATACAATCTCCTTCATTAGGCAGCTGTGTTTGTTTGGCACTCATGGGAGAAAAGATGAGTAATGGTGTATTAAAGTATGATGGTCAAGAGACTGTGATGGAGGCAAATTGATAGCATTCCTCTCAACATCTTTTGATTTTAGTGCATGGCATAATTTCAAGTTGATAATAAAAGACAGGCCTTTGTTGTGCATCAATTTAGATTCAGTAAAACACTTATTCAGAGTACAAGCACTTAAACACAATGGAGCATTGCAGAAACAGATATTAGTTCTGTTTCTTGTTTGGATGATGTTGATATAAATTTTACAGGTGTTTACGCTGGATTTATGCAATTAATCAACTTAATGGTTCAATGTCACCATCACTTGTCATCTTCAGGTTTGAGTCAATCAATCCAGTCATCAATCCACATAGAGTAGATCAACCAAAACAGTAACAAAACACCACCCATCTTTTCTAGAGCATATAAGCATTTTAATGACCTAATTCACTCACACGTGGTCAGGGCAGACGAAAAATCACTGAATACTGTTCAAATGAACCGAAAATCAACCTAAAGAGGCAAAATAATCTGTTGTGAACATCCTACTCTGATGCTGGATTAGATTTTCATTGCATGATCTCATAATTGGCGTGTGAAACATGAGTTCTCCTGTGATCTTGTGACTACTCATCTCCAGATGCTCGAGAAAGTGCTCAGGGCTACACTGCTCTTCAGAGACGGATCCAGTAGGCGAGGGCTTACGCCGTCAGTTCGAGCAAAACTGCTTCAAGCATGAAGTATGAGGACTTTATACGTTAGCAGATGATGACATTGTTTAATGGTAGAGTAATATGTGACACTTAAGTGCAACACATTACAGCAACATTTCAAATAGTCATCTATTTTTGTCATTGAAGCATGTGATGAAACAATGAGAAGAATGAGAATGTTTCAGACAGCGATTAAGTAGGCTATACTCAATATGATTTTGGATGGTTTTAGCCATGATGATTAATATTGTGTAAAATTCAGACTACTTTCTATCCTTCAGATAGTATGAATATAAACCTCCATTTATTCAACAGGTACATTAGTTGCTTTTATTTGTCTTTATTTAGACTGGAAAGTCATTAGGGGTTAGCCCTTGTTAACAATGCTGGTCAGGTAAACAGATAAAATGCATGAATGAACAAATAATTGAAAAATATATTAGAAAATAAAAACATTATAGAAAAATATAAAAATAAAGTAATACATAAAAAACTCAATTAGATTAAGCCAGAAATGGAACATTGAAGTCAATTACACATGCAGTCAGGGGATAAGAAGTGAAGAATTAAGGATCTGAAATGGCCAAAAGAAACCAGACTAGCACTGAGAAGGTAGCATCCGAATAAGAGTAGGCCTGGGCGATATGGCCTAAAAATTAAATCATGGTATTTTTCTTGCCTTTGACGATACGGTATTACAAAATTGTAAAGAGATAATGCCTTTTAATCCAAATTAAAGTGTTATTAACCCCCCTTCTTCCCTTAAAACAAGCCTTTGATGGCATACTCAATTTATCTCCAAGTATAGGAACACAGAAAACATGTTTTATTTTTTTTAAGTCTTTCTAGGTTTACGTCTAACTGCACTCCAAGTTTCACATTTCATCTTTAACCTGATGTGGTGTGTTAAGCTGCTAATGACTTGAACACATTTCCTAGTGAAGGCGTTCACAATAAAAGTGTTTCAGAAAAATAACAGCAGCAGACTTTTATTTTGAAGAGCTTGGTGGAAGTATTGTGTTTAGCATTGAGTTAGCTTAGTTTTGGCTGCCGTTCGGAGAATACAGCTAGTTTACAGCAGCTTTTCTGACCTCATTTAACATCACAGCCTGGATCTTTGACTCACTGTGGACTTAGAAAAGAAAGTCATAAGTTAAAATAGACTTTTAAATAGTTGTTTATGCCATTGTAAGAGGAAGAGCTGCAGCACTGGCCTCTGCGACCAGCCAAAGCAGCACTTAGCTTGTTTTAAAGCCCCATGCAGACTGACAGAGACAGCACACTGACTTAGTTGCGGTACAGCCATCACACTTTGAGAGGAAAAAACACGTGTTTTTCCCTGCTAACTCACACTGAGGCAGACACGATGACGTCATTAACAAGCGTTATCGTGATTGCTCGGTAGAGTCCAAATCTCTACCGTAGGCCAAATTTAAATCATTTATACCGTCTACCGCATATACCGCGCACCCCTAAATAAGAGCTTTGTAAAGAACGTGTACAGATGAGTACAGAATCATTACCACCCCTATGAAAATTTAAAGGTCACATATTTTACCCCTTTAAGTCGAGCTTTTTTAAGCTGCCAGCTGAGAGGAGGATCAGGACCCTCTCAGCGGGGAGGGCCAACCAATCTTGGGGGCAGTGCTAACTCCCCACATGACATCGCGTAGGGAAAATGTGAGAACAGCTTGTTTCAGCACACATTTTCTGAAAGGTGGAGAAAGGGGGGGGGGGATTTTTCTGATTTTGTGAGGATGGTGGACAGGCCAGGGGCACATATTTTTGTTAGAAAAGCCTGAAAAGGTATATTTTGCATAATATGTGACCTTTAAGTTTTTCCCAAGTATCTCCAAGTTCTGTTAAACAGAGCAAGGAACTTTCATCACAGCTTTTCAAAACATCCTAGTTTAATTCTGAATGCTTACATTACTTTACTTTGCACACAGAAACAAAATGATTTTACTAAAACCATAAAACTACAAAGATTTACTACCTGTTTCTCAACTGCCATGATGCTTTCTCAAGTGACAGCTAAACTGGAGTTTTTATATTGTGTGTAAATTGGAATATAACCCTCAGCTGTAACTTGATTTTACAAGCTTAGAGCATTTGGGAAACACTTAGGAAAAATAAAATTTTCACAGAGGGGCTACTAATTTTGTCCTGAGCTGTTAATATTCAAATCATGACCATCCAACCCTGTACAGGATGCAGTGATGAGTGTTTTAGGCATCACCTGTAATGAAAACTGCACCAAGGGGTTTTTGAAAGTTGCGGCTGAACCATGCCTGTCAAAATGACGCCTCATCCATGGTTTTTCTACAGTGCAGAGGGGAGCGTTTTTTATTTCTAAAGAAAAGGCCAATTTAGGAACATGATTTTTAAATGTTGTCTTCTCATCAACACCAATGCTGAGATATTTATAGGCTGTTGCTCTTTTAATACTGAAGCCACCTTTATGATGAGACTCTCAAGATAAATGTTTTTGGCTCTAGAAGAGCTTAAAGAGTATACATTTTGTTTTCTATGCATTTAAAAGTAATATGTTTGGTTAGAGCAGATTCTAAATCACTCATACTTTGAATTCTCCATGTTCAGTCACAGTGGTATTTTATAGGTTTACTAAACTTTTTCTAGTATGAATTGAATCAATGCTTACAGCCCAGGAAAGAATCAAATCACTAAGAGCTGAGGTGCTGATAGACTAGTGGTCATGTCCATGTGCCATGTGCACAGAGGCTGGAGTCCTCAAAGCAAGTGGGGGTTCAAATCTGGCTTTAAGCTCCTTTCCTTTATGCCATTCCTCACTCTCTTTCCTCGGTTCCTAATTCTGTCCACTGTCCTGTCTGTGTTAGAAAAATAAAAAAAATAAATAACTGCCAATCAAGGTCACATCGCTAACCAATGTATCAGGACATTGCTACAGTCCATTAGCAAAACATGAAAAAGAAGCAGCAAACAAAGCTACAAACTGGAGTATTAGAGTACAATCAATATAAAAATCCATGATATGACATTTGACCCTTGTCCTCTTACACTGGTAGAATCAGAGAGCAGTTATAAAACCTAAGAAATTTAGAAAAGCACAAAAACGCCTCAGCGATCATTACTCTTGAAAGTCAAATGATGTCAAAATTTCTGCCTCATGTCAGAAAAAAGATTCAGTTGGATGGGTTTTTCTAGTTTATTTGGCATCAGTGTTCAGTCTAGTTTTAGCCAAACAACTTGGAAAATAACCTGAGCAGCTTCTACCACTGAGAGCACAGTAGATGCCTCCACTGGGAATCACAGCCTTACTGCACATCAAGTTTTAAAGTTTTTATGGTGAATATAATATTAGGCTGCTAAAGCACAATCAAACATGAACTAGATTGCAAAATTGCATTTAAATACTTGAAGTGAAATGATGATACAACATTAAAGATGATGCACTGGTCGGTTCCTGAATAAACATAAGGTCTAAAGCCACAGAAGAGTCTCAGTAATACACTGAAAATCAGGCAATCAGTTGTTGAATAGAGGAATAGATGGAAAGAAATGTTTTTGAAAATAACTAAGACAACACATTAGAGAACATCAAAGAGAACAAAAGCCACACAGCCGCGATGGAGTGGTGGACTCTGGCCCAGTATACAGCAGGGGGATGAGTGGGTCCTGGCTGAACTCGAGCAGGCAGGCAGCTCAGCAGGACGGATAATTACACAGCCACTTGGTATTCTGTGCACAGCCACTAAAACATACCAGCGCTAGATAAGTCGATGGAAGAAGAGAGATAGACAGAAGGGGAAGAAAAGGAGGGAGAGCTGCTACAGGCTCTCAGGCATGCCAGACTGAGACCACAGGGCGGCTGGGTTACAAATCAACCCCTTGCTGTGGTCTGAGCCCGAGCCTGCAGGGACACCAAACTAGCATGCTGCATTACAGGACCAGATCTCAGATTTTGCTTCAAAATGTGGCATGTTCAGAGAGCTGGTAGCCTAGTGGTTATGTCTGTGAACCGCATGTCCAGAGGCTGATGTACTCAAAGCAGGCAGCCAGGAATCAAATCCGAACTTTAGCTCCTTCCTAGCATGTCATTCCCCACTCTCTCTCCCCTGTTTCCAACTCTATCCACTGTACCATCATTTTAATAAGGGAATGAAAATTCCCCATACCAAAAAAGTGTCATGTTCACACTAATAAAGTTCACTGTGCCTGCATATCTGTCTTAAGATTGAGAGAGTAAACATTCTGAGTTAATGATGTTTAATGACAGTAATGTTTAAAGCTGTTGAATGACATGTTGACACAGCAAAGGGAATAAATATTACTTTTCCTTGCTTGTTATGCAGGAAAACAGAGCTGTGTATGTCACTTAATGCATGATTTAATAAAACAAAGAGAGATTTTCTGACTCACAAAATGTGTTTACACACATAACTGAATATTAGTCAGAGGAGCGGCTATATGTGAAAAGTATGACGGGAAGACTGGCACACTGCAGGAGAGGGCCGCTTTATTGGTACACACAGAAGGGTGGAGTAGGGAGGGGTGACCGGGGGGATGATATCTCATGGGTGGCAGCGATAGGAGGAGGAGGGGGGAGCAGCTGTGCTGTATTTGGTAGAGAATGAGTGCCACTCTGTGCCGCTCGGCTGTCAGGCGAGCTGCTGAGAGCTGTGTGCTCCACTGAAGGATGACAGCAGAGAGACAGAGCCGCGCTGCTGCTGTCACGGCCACTCTGTCTCGCTGTGTTCAGCTGTGGGCAACCGGCTGGTGTGTAACCGCCTGCCGGCTGGCTGGCTGGTGGACCTTAGCAGCTAAGTGTGCCATTTCACTTTATGGGAATGCTGTAGCCAAAACGAACTTTTACTGAGGGCTATTGTGAGGAAAGTCTAGTTTGTGACATTTATGACATCTCTCTATGAACACAATGGTACCAAAGTTGTCCTGTACATGTGTAAGTAGAGTTTCATGTCAAGATAATGCTCTCAAAGTATTTGCTTTAGAACATAAACACTTAGGCTTTCCTGCATCTAGGTGTATAGATCAGGGGGTCAAACTCATTTTTGGTCGGGGGCCAGATTTGCACCAGTGAAACGTCCTGCTGGTTCGATCTTGTGTTTTTAGCACAAAAACTGACATGTAGGCTACTGGATTATTTATTATTTTAAATAATCAAATATTGAATACATGTACCGTTTAATGAGCACTGCCTGTTCACAAATAAAAAATGGTAATTAGCAGAGGGTTCATCTATATGAAAAAGTCAGACAAAATTATCATGCTGCCCTAAGTTTTTTTTTTTTTTTTTTTCGGATTTTAAATTTTCAGTATCTACTGATGAGGAATTTATAAGACTTGATAACTTAATATAAGTATACATTAATCTGAGCCCAACTCTGCGTTGTAAACGACAAGAAGAGACACGTGTAATTCCAAGTTCAATAACTTTAAAATCATAAAATGTGGCCACATGTTTGATTTTTCCTCTGAAAGCCCTCCCCTGTGCCATTCTAATGACGCTATCCATGCTTTGAATGTTTTCTACTGAAGGTGACTTCCCGGGGTCTTTAAAGATTAAAGCTACACCAGTAACTCTGATATTGAACGTCTTTTTATCAATTTTATAATCATTTTCAATAATTCCTTCAGGCTGTTCCATCAATGCATGTGCACAGATTTAGAAACTGTAGAAGAGAGCCTGAATGCCTCATAATATAGAGAAGGAGACACAGAGAGGCTGTGGTGTGTTCCTCTGCAGACAGGAACTGCTTTGAACAATGACTCAAATTCAAAGGAAAGTGCAAGGACTTTTTCCTTTTTGTAAAAATGTGAATATTTTGAATACTTTTTCTCAGGGGATAGTTATTGTTTTTTCACTTTTTGGTCCCCAAGAGAATCTTTGATTTTCACTTTCTGCAAAACAGAGTGACAAAGTGATGTTGCTGCAGCACACATATTCTTAAAGCCTGGGTTGTCCTGTAAAAGAACTGGACTCCATGAGGATGAGAGAATGGGGGGATCTGTGAGCAGGTGGTTATTCAGATCTGATAAAATCTCAGAAATGTCTTAAAATCAAATAAAAAAATAAATACTTCTCCTTCTATCTCTCTTTAAAAAACTGCAGTACGTCATAGCCTCTCCTATGAACAGCGTGTTTATTGAGCTAAGGTAATGCTGCAGATGCATGGTGTGTAGTGTGTACTCTTCAGTGTTTCCTTTTTCTATGATGTTGCTCTCTGCTGAAATGATGGCTCACATTTAATGCACAATCTGATTAAGCTCTTCCTTTGCTAAAATCATACTTAATTTAAGGTGCACAGAAGAAAATGTGTATTTGAAATATTTCAATAGGTAGATACCGCTGATTAATAATTATCAAAATGTTCTCCCATTCCCTTACACCCACCCTGTAGCAGCAAATATACAGACAATGAAAAAAAAAAAACAGCGCAGATATAATCAGTCTAATCCCTGATGGTCTTGAATGCTCTTGTGGCTCTTAAAGATGAATCCATTGATTTCATTCATAACTAGAAAAGCACTCGGAGAGCGCAGACCTCAGCTATTAGCCCTTTCTCCCAATAGTAGAGAATACTTCAAAAAATTCCTGGATCCAAACAGTGATCCAGATCACTCCCAAAATCTAATCAGTTCTTCCTTATGCCATTTGTGACGTTTCCTGAAAATTTCATCAAAATCCATCCATAACTAACAAACAACTAACAAACTAACAAACCCTGCCGATCACATAACCTCCTTGGCGGAGGTAACTATCTATAAGACTTCCTCTCAGGAGCTTTAAATACATAACATTTGAAAAATTGTTAAAGAAGTTAGCTAAATATCAATGTAAATATCACTGAGTAATGACTTTCTAACAAAGAGAGAAGTCAAACCCCCTCCAGGCTTGTTGTTGTCAGTTCTTTGATTGCAGCCCTCAGATCAGGGATAAGCAGTTATTTAATGTCACACTCACAGGGCCCTGTTGTTGGAGTCATTTAATTGATATATCTATCACACAACTAATACAAAGTTCTGTTACTGTTTAGTGTATGTTTTTGTGCCATTAATCTGCAGAGGGACTACACTTAGAAATTGGCTTATATGTCCGTAATAGTGTATTTATATAGTGCTGTTTGGTAATGTGCACTTTCCTTATTTTAGATAAACAATCTAATAAAAAAATAAGCTGCATGGTGGAGCAGTGGTTAGCAAATAGCAAGAAGGATCTCTTGCTCCTATCTGGGTCCAACAGGACCTTTCTGTGCAGAGTTTGCATATTCTCCTCATGCTGCAAGTACTCCAGCTTCCTTTCACAGACCAAACACAATGATGACTCTTAAGTGTGGGAGTGGGAGAGTGAGGGTGACAGCTTGTTTGCCTCATATGTCAGCCCTATGATTGACTGACAACCATTGTAGAGTGTGCTCCACCTCTGGACTAATGACGGCTGGAATCAGCTCCAGCCCACAAAAGACATGAGGGGATGGATGGATGGATGGATGGATGGATGGATGGATAAATTGATGGATGAATGGATGGATGGACAGATGGTTGGATGGCATGAGGAACAGTGGAGGTACAGTATGGCTTTAAGAAAAGCTTTGTTTTGGTCTGACAGACTGGAACTTCAGTTCAACTTTTACTGGACAACACAATAAAAGTTGCATCTTTTTCTTTCATGATCTCGTTTAATGAACACTGCATGAAAAAAAGGTGTAATTAATATTGTAAAGGTCAGGAGTAGTTTTTGGTCTTACCTCAGCCACACTGCCCATACTTAAACTTCTCATATTTACCTCATTTATGCACCCTTGAAAGGTTACATCCTGTGAGCAACAAAAAATCAATCAAGAACTGAAGTCGAAGCAGGCACAATCCTCACCACACAGATTTGGAGTCCTGCTCGGCAAACTCTAGGGAGAGAATAATGCCATGAAGGCCCGACTCTCAGCTCCTGACTGATGAATCAAATGTAGTCGAGTGTGACCTCCTCGGCCTGAGAACATAGATTCAAAATAAGCAGCCGGGGAAACTGCATCTCCTCGCTATCTGGGGAAGCTTACTGAGCTATGACGGCTGACTTTTCCCAGCTCTGCCGTTTCACTCAGGAAATATTCCTCATCTCTTGAGCCCCTCCTTCATATTTCATTTTACATATTTCTGTTTTACTGCTCCGTGGCTTTATTCAGTTTCTGAAGTCTAGTCTTGATTGCTGCTCTTTTCTTTTAGCAGCACAGAGCTGTGATTTTAATGTTTCCAGGCAAGGGGAGCCACACATGCACATGCAGGGTTTGTGTGCAGATATAAAACAGATTGGGATTTAACACATGTATGCATATTATTTAATAAAGCTTTTTTTTTTCTTTTTTTTTTTTTTTAAATAATTCAGCATTCTGTCAGTTTTGTTATTCTCATTGATTATTAATGCATGCTCACTGGTCTAACAAGTAAACATCTGACTCAGTGCATCCCACAGGGTAGCTGGGAAATGTTTTCCCGTGTCTACTTCTCATCTATACTGTATGTATTTGATCATCAGGAGAGGACCAGTGTGCTGTTTCATTGCTGGGTTTAAGTGGACCCACGTGGAAGGTTAAGAAGATTGCCTCTGTGGCATTTTCCTAACTGAAGGGCTATGAATGTGCAGCACTTAGCCGCTTTCATCTCTTTTAGCTGTAAAACCCAGGCTGCCTGATAGGAGTGAGGCTTCTCTTTTTCCAAAAAGTGGACCTTCTTGCAGTTTTTTCTTTCATTATCTTACATTTATTTTGATCTTTTGAGTCTGCGAGCTGCATTGGCACCATTTTATCGTTGCTATCAGCATTCAAAAGAAGCACTGCCGGTCTTAGAAAGTGCTTGTCATGGTGTGATTGACAAATGACTTGAAAAGTTGATGTAAACAATACAAAGACATAGCAAGGCAAATCTCACATTTGGATAAATTTACCATTTACACATAAAATGTAATGTCTTTGTTGCAGCAAACATGGGAAAGTTCTGATTTACAACAAGCACAAATGTGGGATGAGAGGAAACATATGCTCCATTTTCCCCACTGACAGTAAGCTCTCCATACAAGATAAAGCACTTCTCCCTGCACATCTTAAACACAAGAAATTCACTGAGATGTCAGAGTTTATCTCTGTTTGAATCTAAACTTAGTTGTCTTTTGTTTGGTGAATTGGATGATTGAAGTCAGAAGAAACAAGACTTATTGGCAATATAACAGTTCATTCATTTAACAAACAAGCCCTCAGTAGCATTTAGAGGAACCACAGCACAACTGCCTGACACCTCCTCCTCATGCTGGTCACCAGCCTGTGCTGTGGGATGGCATCCCATTCTTCAACCAGCATTTGTCACAAGTCAGCCAGTGTGGTTGTGTTGGTCTCTCTGGCATGAACAGCACATCCAAGCTGATCCCGCAAGTGTTCAAGGGTTGAACTCCGGCCATTCCATCCTCTCCGCTCCCAAATTCTGGAGGTACTCTCTGACAAACCCTGCTCTGATGGACGAGCGTTGTTACCTCAAAATCTCTCTGCATTGAGATTTCCTCCAATGATGACAAGCCTTGTTTTTCCAGTTAAGGAGATGCTGCCCCACACCATCGCACTGCCTCCATCAAATATGTTATCGGTGCAGCAATCAGCATAGCGTTCTCCACGTCTTATCCACATTTTGACCCTATGATCCAACTGCCGTAGGCAGAAATTGGACTCATCACTGAACATAACAGGTGCCAATCAGGGGTACCAAAAGCTCAAAACAAGAGTCAATAGCAGTAGCAGAATAAGCTGTTTGTCATTGGCAGAATGTGTCAAATTTTAATGAATACAACCTACACTCAGCTCTGCTGCTCATCCCCCAAATGCATAATCCTGGCACCATTTAAAAGGGAAATAAACAGGATTTCCAACTGTATAAGCTCTATTGCAGAGAAGCATTGTGACAACAAAGAACTAATCTAGCAAACACAGTTTCTTAATTTTTTACTCAAATTTAAAATAGGGGCACGTTTATCTTAAAAATCTTTTATTTGAAAAAGTTTTAAAAAACTGTTTGTTGAACCTCACGCAGTCAGGCTTTGTCTCTGTTACAGTCTGATTTGAATACATTTCATTTTGCTTGCATTTTTTGTTAATCAAACAAGAACTTGTCCAGTAGATGCTGCTGGTGCCTGGAACTTCAATTTGTGTTGGACAAATTAAATGTCTGTCAGCTTTAAATGTAGTGTTTGCATCTGGACACTAACTGTTGTATTTATGGATGCATGACAGAGGAAAAAGTATGGCACCGTTTAGGCTTGCAGAAAACAGCACTGTCATGTTTGCCTTAAAATTTATGAGCTCAAGAGAGGTGCTGCAGTCACTGCATGGCATTAAAGCCTGCCCCCTACCCTCTATAAAAGTGTTCTTTATTGCACTGGAGTGGGGGAAACTCATAACAAGCTATTACATGGATGAGCTGCCATTCTTAACCTCATCCCACCTTTTTTATCAGCCAGAATCCCGCCCGGTGACCCGCAGAGAGCGTCACGGCCGAACATCTGTTTGCCTAACCTCCCCCGCCCATCTCTTCTCTGCTTATCCATCACTCCTCTCCATATCAGTCTGCCCGTCTGAGTGCCAGAGAGAAGGCCGGGATATTGATCTTAACTAAATGAAGCAGACTCAAGGTCTTTACAGCAAATCTATGTTTTAACTGACTCCAGCTGAAGGAGAAAGCGGCTGTCAGACAAACTTTGTCACACTTTCAAAGGCTTTGTGTGGATCTGCGGCGGCCTGGCGGTCAATGTTAATGGTGTAGCTGGACAGAAGTTGATTGTGATCTGAATGTAAAATCAAAACACGAAAAAGAAGGTGTTCACTGGGCTTGATGAAGGGCTAGCTGTTTGGAGTTTGAGCACTCAAACACAAACTCACACATTCCTAATAGCTCAGGGACTGTGCCAGTGATCAACAACAGCTGGTTTACGGTAGCCTGTGGTGACCAAATTAGGCTGAAGATATTTTATTAAAGAGTGTCACTGTGTTCTGGGAACTCAACAGTTGGGTTTGTTTACACGGCTGCTACTAACATTATTTTCAATTTAAATGCTGGATTATGATCTTATGAACAAGTACTTGCTTATTACTGTAAAAACAAATCCATCACATTCAGACCTGCTGGCAGCATCAGTTCAAAGTGAGGCTATTATCCATGATGATGAGCTTAAGACCACTGCCCTGCACCCCAAACTGCAAACATCCTATTTTTGGCTAGCTAATGTGAAGCTAAAATACACAGTTACATCAAAAGTGCTGTTTAAGTGGTCAGCTGATATTCTGCTGTCAACAGGCCAAGTATCACCTAATAAGTACATAGACAGATTGACTAATGCATCCCTACCTGCACCAAAAGCAGCTATGCTATGAGAGACGCACATAAATTCCAATGAAAAATAAGACAATAAAAATCCCAGTATTCTCTGGAACCTCCAAAAACAGAGGTAGGGATGTGTTAATGCACTGTAACCTTTGGTTCTGCCAAAGTGAACCTCTCAGCTGGCCACCATGGCTGAGTTTAAGCACAGAGGTTGCAGGGTTATGCCAGTCTGCAGAAAGGGCACATTGGAGGGCTGAGTATTATCTCCATGCTGAGATGAAGGTCATATGGTGTGATGATCACATTAATAATCTAGGAGTGTGTCAGAGGAGCAGCAAAGCCCAAGACCAACGGGTCAGCCAAGTCCACTCATCTGGAACCAAGGAGGGCTTAAACATGTGGAAGAGCAGATGTTGCTTTTTTTAAAATCATTTTTTCAGATCGGGATGTGTCTGGTTGAGATTCTTCCCCTATAAAGGAATCCCAGAAACATAAAACTATATTATTGATTCTACAGATCAAATTGATCTGATCAATCATTGTCATAAAAAAAAAAAAATTGTGACAAAAAGTTTTTTTTTTTTGTTGAGTTTTTTTAACAGTAGCTTTTTCTTTGCCACTCTCCCGTAGAGCTTTGCCTGGTGAAGAACCTGGGCATGAGATGTTGCAGGGTCTTTCCATTCTCAGCAGCTGAAGTTTGTAACTCCTTCAGAGTAGTCATAAGTGTCTTGGTGGCCTCTTTCACTAGTCCCCTTCTTGCATGGTCACTCAGTTTGTGAGGACGTCGTCATCTCACCAGATTTACACATCGGTCTTATTCCTTACATTTCTTGATGACTGAACTCCAGGGGTAACCTGACACGCCAGATGGATGTGTGAAACACATCTTCAATAGGAAATAGGAAACGTTTGAGAAAAGGCAGAGGCTTTGAAAAAAACTCAGAGTATGATTGGGTGAAGGTTCTGTCTGTCACATCTCTATGGGGCCAATCAGAGCAACAAAACACGTGACGTAGCAGCTATCAAGCTGCGTGTGCACAGCTACTGATGAATAACACGAAACATGGTGACTTCAGACATGTAAGTACTCGACTTTTTTTTTAAAAGAAAACAACTCACTGCTGTTCTTTGTTCTTCTTTTAACGAAGAAATGTCGTCAAATTCTGATAAAACTGGCGCTTTAGCAGCATCCACGCTAATCTCTTCCTCCATAACTGCACCAGCTGTTGCTGCTGCTTGTTTACGTCACGACTCTACTGCGCCTAAAAATACTGCCCCTCGAAATTTTCTGTATCCATCCATTGACTTATACTTTTCAATAACCTTTTCTCTAAGTTGCTTGGAGTGTTCTTCTGTCTTCATGGCGTAATGGTAGCCAGGAATACTGATTAAACTGGACTGTCCAGACACGTTCTAATACTATAATCACTAGAGACACATTCACTGCATTCAGATGATCCCCATTTCACTTACTGTGAGACTACTAGTCCCAGCTGTCTGGATTCATGTTAGTTCAGATCGGTCACTTTATATGGGGGGAATATTTATTCAATCACTTATTCTACATTTAATATTACTATTCAATTGACATTACATTATAGAAATATGTTTCTGACTTTGACTATAAAGAGTCTTAGAAAAAAAAGTCTAAAAAGACAAATTATATCAACCACAATATATTTATAAAATTAATAAAAAGGAAAAACATCCAAGGGGGTGAATACTTCTTATAGGGACAGTATATGACAGAAAGTAAGACCAAGTACTAGCAAGTACATGTGAATTAATCACCAGTGTGTGACAATCTTAAATAAATCTGTTTATACTGTTCAGATAACACTGAAGGACACAGCATAATAAAGCCTGTCCACTACCATTCATCTTCATTTGTCTTGGTCGAGGTGCTAACGAAAACAGAGTGACTCAGCGAGGAGAGCGAGAGAAAAGCGAGAGAGAGATGTGAAGGGAGCCTGGTCCCTGTAGGAATGACAGGATGTCAGTGCTTTACAGGGCCAGTTTGTAAGATTTGGCAGAAATGGGATGGATTATTCATGAGCGTGCTTTCATTAATGCATAATCATTTGGAAATAAGTATTGTATTTTTTTAGTAGCCCTCATTATCTACAGATAGAGCTGGTCATCTACTCAATGGTTTGCTTTGTCGTGCAGAAATGTTTCTATATACAGTCATGGACAAAAGTATTGGCACCCCTGGAATTTTTCAAGAAAATACACCATTTCTCCCAGAAATTGTTGCGATTGCAAATATTTTCGGTATACACATGTTTTTTTCATTTATGTGCATTGTAACAACACAAAAAAGCAGAAGAAAAAAGCCAGAATTGACATAATTTTACACAAAACTCAAAAAACGGGCTGGACAAAATTGTTGGCACCCTCAACTTAATATTTGGCTGCACACCCTTGGAAAAAAATAACTGAAACCAATCACTTCCTATAACCATCAACAAGCTTCTTACACCTCTCAACTGGAATTCTAGACCACTCTTCTTTTGCAAACTGCTCCAGGTCTCTCAGATTTGAAGGGTGCCTTCTTGCAACACTAATTTTGAGATCTCTCAAAAGGGGTTCAATGAGATTTAGATCCGGACTCATTGCTGGCCACTTCAGACCTCTCCAGCGCTTTGTCTCAAACCATTTCTTGGTGCTTTTTGAGGTATGTTTTGGGTCATCCCATGACCTCTGACACAGCCCCAGCTTTCTGACACTAGGCCCTACATTGCGGCCCAAATTCTTTTGATAGTCTCAGATTTCATGATTCCTTGCACACAGTCAAGGCAACCAGTGCCAGAGGCAGCGAAATAACCCAAAAAACATCTTTGAACCTCCACCATGTTTGACTGTAGGTACTGTGTTCTTTTCTTTGTAGGCCTCATTCTGTTTTCTGTAAACAGTAGAATGACCTGCTTTTCCAAAAAGCTCTACCTTAGTCTCATCTGTCCACAAAATGTTCTCCCAGAAGGATTGAGGCTTACTTAGGTACATTTTTTAAACTCCAGTCTGGCTTTTTTATGTCTCTTTGTCAGCAGTGGGTTTCTTCTAGGTCTCCTGCCATAGCGCTTCATCCCATTCAGATTATGACGTATGGTCCGAGCTGACACTTTTGCACCCTGAGTCTGCAGGACAGCCTGAATTTGTATGGAAGTTGACTGAGGATGTTTATCCACCATTCCAACTATCCTGTGTTGCATTCTTTTGTCCATTTTTCTCTTCTGTCCACGTCCAGGGAGATTAGCCACAGTTCCATGGGTTATAAACTTCTTGATTATATTACGCACAGTGGACAAAGGAATTTCAAGATCTCTGGAGATGGTCTTGTAACCTTGAGATTGTTTATAATTTCCACAATTTTGCTCAACTTTTATACATTCTAACTAGCTTTAGGTGTGATTTCTATATAGCCAGCACCTGTTACTGCCACAGGTGATTTTAAATGAGCATCACATGCTTGAAATAAAATGATTTACTCACATTTTTAAAAGGGTGCAAACAATTTTGTCCAGCCCATTCTTGACTTTTGTGTAAAATTATGTCAATTTTGGCTAATTTCTTCTGTTTTTTTGTGTTGTTACAATGCATGTAAAGGAAATAAACATGTGTATACCAAAAACCTTTGTAATTGCAACAATTTCTGGGAGAAATGGTATACTTTCTGGAAAAATTCCAGGGGTGCCAATACTTTCAACCATGGCTGTAGATGTACAGAATGGACAAAGCAAACAGTTGCTTTCATATTTTTGTAAGTTTTGTGGCCAGTGTTGGTTCTCTTATAGTCTTGGAAGAGAAGCTGGCTGTAAATTTATCTCGATTATTTACAGTTGTAATTCGACAAAGTCACAGTTAACACAGTTACACAGTTCGGGAGGAGGTTTTAGTTCCCATGCTTGCATTCTATGTTGTAGACTTGTGTAGGCTGTGAACCCTATTATGACAAAGTCAGGTTCAATTCAAACCCCATTCACTTTTTCATATACAATTTACCATCTCTATTCCCATATCCAAGACAAAAACACCTCAGAGAGACACAAGAAGCACTCCAGGGAAAGTTTATAGATCACTCCTTTGAGATAGAATTCTCTTTTTTGTAAGTTCTGTTTGCATCAAAACTTTTCCAGAGTTATCATCATGCCACTGATGATTGTTCAAATGTGGTGATTTCAATTTCTGACCTTGACTATCTCCCCTGATTGGCTGAGAGAAATCATTCTGGTTCTGCCTTTCCACAGAGAGTTTGAGGGAGGGGTCAGTGTATTTTCTGGCAGATCCATTTCCTGATTGAAACCAAAATCAGGAGAAACTCTTGTTATTCAGTTTTCTCGTTTTTGACAGAAAATGAAAAAAAAAAAAGATAAACAACCCATTTGCTCATTTTTAAATTTTTGACAAAATGGAAAAAAACAGACAAATTAGCTGTTTTCCTGATTTTTTTTTTTTTTTTTTTCAATTTGGTAAAAAAAAAAACAGAATTGAAAAAAAAGTAGACTTTTTTTTTTCAATTCCAATTTCAATTTGTTTTCTGTGTTTGATAAAATGCTGAGAGGAACCTGGATGCATTTGAGGACCTCCACTCCACACTGGAAGTCAGAAAATTGCCGCCATATCGGGTCTTCTAATACCAGAAGTCACTTGAACTGAATGTCTTCTTCATTGTTTTCTCCTTGTGTCGCCGCCATGTTAATAGAGGCAAGTCCTTCAAGTAAGGAAGTACAAGTAGACGAAAAGTTTTTGGGTTAACAAGCACTCCCAATTTTTGAGTCTGGTTTTAACCAGGAAATACATTAACTGGGCCACCGAGGCCACAAAGAAAGTCAATCAATGTGGTTCCTTGGCCCATAAAGGGTTAAGGGCAATCTTTATAAACCTTAGACGGATATTGGTGAAAGAGGTTGTTGTTACAATAGAACACACAGTCATCTGCATAAAAAGGATCAAATGTTCACAGGTGCGTAATCTTACATCAGCGCATTGTAGGAAGGCAAAGCTGTGCATAAACACATAACAGGCTTATGACACACAACCACAGCAGGTGCACATTCAACCTTTCTCCATGAAAGTGTGACTCTAATTAACCGGCCTGTGGTCCCAACACTGGACACAGCACATTAAAAAGATGCTAACTGGCAAGACAAGATAGGTAAGCAGCTCAACTGTCTGTGACCACATTCAGAGGACATTTTCCTCTCAAATCCCAGCCCAAAGAGCCGGCTCTCTCTGTCCATGCTGCATCACCATTCAAGCCAACCCTTTAGCCTTCACTCACAATCTATTTGAAAAAAAAAGGGAAGCCTGTTTTGGCTGTTTGAAGAGAGAGAGATAGTATCAAACACAGTCAAACAAAGAGAGCAAGGGCAAAGAGATTACAGAAAAAAAAGAGACAATAGAAGTGGGCAACAAGTTCTCAAAGTGACAGTGAGAAAGCAGTCAGTGGCCCCGCTAAATGAGAACCATCTGGCCCAACTGGCGAGGTCGTTTATGTAAAAAAGAGGGCAGTACACAGCCAGCAAAGTCAAAGGAATGAACCTGAAGCCGCACAAATCCTTCTGTCTCTGACTGTATTTCATTTGTCAGAAGTGACAATTGTGTGGACTTGGCAAGCAGCCAAGATGTCAAGTGAGGCTTACAGAGATTCAGTTTTATTGCTTACCTTGCAGCAGTGATAAAAGGGGTTGGTGAGGGGAACATACCACAAAAGTAAGAAAATTGGGGAAAGATTAGAGATGAGATAAAGTGAGGACAATTTTTAAAAAGGTGTCTGTATGTATGAACGGTCGTCACATGGTCGAGTGTGCTGATATATGATTGTGAGACAAAATTAAACTGCATAATGGTGGAGGTCAGAAGAGGAAGGATTTGCAAAAAAGACAGGTACATCTAATGTATTTTATGGAAACCCTGAGGTTTTAAATGATACAATCCTGCAGATAAAAAGCACAATAAAAAGTTTAACGGTACAAAAGTCCAGGACTTACTTTTATATATCAGCCTGCCCTCTCCACACAGTGTGAATCGGCTGATTTGTCCTGCAGGATGTTCTGTGGGAACTGGCCTGAGCAGCAGCCTGCAGTGACAGAAAGGATTAGGCCCAGTGCCGATGGCTTCATTTGATTGGCTCTGTCAGTGCAAAGGCCCTTCTACCACAAACCAAATCCTTTTAATAAACAGCATAAATATTTAGCAGAGGTTTTTATCACCGCCAGGGGAACAGAAACAGATTGAAGACAGTAGTGACCCCGCTGCCAGAATCACTTTAATGTTTGCAGCTTCCTAGAGGCCAGACATGTGACAGGCACAGTCGCTTTGTCCAGGACGGCTCATTTCACAGCGCACTGGGGAGATTATTGTGTCGTCTCTTTCATAATCCTAACAGGATTTCTGCAGATTCAAGGCTTTGCTACATTTGATAGGGAATGCTGGCAGCCAGTGCTCGGGGCTGACGGAGGATTTCTCATTGATTGAAGAGGATGTTAATGCAACATGACTCCATATACATATGGATGTAAAATTAGATATAGCAGATACTGAAAGGGAAAGAGCCATCATCTCTGTATTGTGTCACATTTTTCCATGTTTGAGGTCCAAAATGATCCATCTATGGCTAAGACATACCCTTTCATAAAGTTGTTTACGTTGCAGTTTTTCCCCCTGGCTATTCAAACGATTCCTTAAGAAAGATGGAAGACTTGTCTTGGACTTGAATGTATTAGAAACTCCACACTGCTTTTTGCCAGATCAGCTTGATTTATATGCATCGAAAGGACACAATACGCACTCTATATCAAGTAAATTATTTTAGTTGTTTAGAAAATACTTTTAAGTTTCATATACTTTGGTCATTTGAACAGCTGTACACATTTTTTTCATGGGAGACCGAGCTGATCTACTGCAGTGACTGTGCAGGCTAATATCTCCACCCACCTCAGATAGTCTCATTTTCCCTTTATGGTCTGGCTTTACTCCAGTCTAAGCAATTCATCCCAAAGCCCTTGACCCCACTCAAGCTTTAAAGAAAATACCATTGCTCTAATTGATTACAGCTCTTGATTACACTTTAACCACTTTGTAACCACAGCTCCTTTATTAGATTCTACTTAATTTGCCCCAAAATCATTATTTTTATGATGGCTTTTTATCCATTTGTGGAATGGATCATTTTTAGTTCATCCATCCATCCATTTTCTATACCCCTTATTCTGTTCAGGGTCGGGGGCTGGAGCCTATCCCAGCTGTCTTTGGGCTAGAGGTGGGGTACACCCTGGACTGGTCGCCAGCCAATCGCAGGGCTGACATATATAGAGACAGACAACCAGGCACGCTCACATTCACACCTACGGCCAATTTAGAGTGATCAATTAACCGAATGAGCATGTTTTTGGTGGTGGGAGGAAGCCGGAGTAACCGGAGAGAACCCACACGTGCACGAGGAGAACATGCAACTCCACACAGAAAGGCCCTGTTCGGGAAGCAAACCAGCAACCTTCTTGCTGTGAGGCAACAGCGCTAACCACTGCGCCACCGTGCCGCCCTAGACCATTTTTTGTGTGTGTGTAAAACAATGATGGGAAATGGCGTCATTTACTGACCTTTGCATCTGATGTCACAATGTCTGTCCACCCCCAGCCCAAAAAAGGGACCTGTTACTTACTAGGGATGGAGCATGAGTTTCAAGTATCCATATAGTAATATATTTGTTATTAAATTAAAGGTTACACTCAAATATGATCACCTTTAAACTATAATCCATAACATTTATTTCAACAGCACCTTATTTCAACACAAACCCCAGGTCGTGGCTGTGACTGTATGTGTGTCTGTGCTGATTTGTACACCTCACCGTTGCTCCAATTGTCCTTGATATCTCTCAGAAGACTGCTTGGGTGTACAAGTTCGAAACTGCATAAAATAAAAAAAATCGCAAATGTGTACAGATTTTCACCAAATCATCTTTCAGGGACTTTTGCCGTGTTCCATTTACCTCAGAAGTCGGATGTCAGAGTTCGGAAGGACATCACACCTGAGCTGAATGTGTAATATTTGTTACGAGCTAATTTTTTATCATTTTGTGGCACCATTACACATGACAATGATTCAGCTTACTGTTTACTAAGGGATTTCCTTCATTCAGAGGGGAAACTTGATCAGGATGGTGCTTATGTGAACATATCGATATCGCCTTTAATTAAATGCACTGCTTGTTATTCTTAATATTTAATATGGATTGTCAGAATCTGTGAGGACGTAGGTAGGATTACACACCTGTTGTGGGAGTGGGCAGTAATTGTCACATTTTCTCTCATTGAATAAAAGAATGTGTTGCAGCGCTAAGATCCCTGATTAAGGCACAGGATTGCCTCGAAGTTCTTGCTAGCTTTTAACATGCTCAGACATACAAGCATACATACAAGCATGCTTTCAGTATGTTTTGCAAGCCTTTGCCATACAAAGCACATTTGGGTATAATTCATGAAAGGAACCTGAAATATTGCAGTTTCAAATTGGCTTAATAAAAAACTGAGATAGCCATCTTTAAGGAGGCTCTGGTTCATGCAGCTGACCTGGATTCAACTTTGTCGACTTTTTGAGCACTTTCTACCAGCCTGTGAGGCTTTCTACCATTTCTGCTGTCAATGCAATCTTAAGCTTACATAATCAAAAGTAATAAAAAGTAAACTCCAAGCAGTTTTCTAATAACACCAAAAACTGCACAACAGAGCAATACACAAATCCAGCTCTCTACAAAACTAATATTAGATTTAATTTACTAAATGCCACTGCTGATGCTGATGCATTCTTGTGGTCGTGAATAATTCAGTCAGCCGGCGATATGAGCTCTGTCCGTCAGTCATAAATAATCACTGAGATGGTAAACCCCCCTATTGTTTAGCTTCTTAAGGCAGTGATCCAATAACATCCAGCCACTTAGGCCTCTCCTCAAATTTCCAATTAGTGCTGCACAACTCCCAAGTTTCTGCAGTTGATTCCATCTCTGATTCAAATTATAATTTATAATTTAGCCATTTACCCAGCGTAATTAATCACAGAGATCAACAATTAGTGCAACAGTAAAATAAGTGAAAATTCCTCAAGCATCAACAGGGTAAGCAGGCAGATAATTTAGAGTGCCAAGTGGAAGTGCAATGCTAATTGTCACTGGGATGGACTCTTTAATTCCTATTAAACCATAATTAAGAATCTACATTTGAGAGGCAGCTTCCAAAAGGCTAAGCCGCAGCCCCTGCGTATGGGAATATGCTAAACTAATTATGTCTGAATAATGTTGCATGAGCAGAAATAATGTTGCATTCATTTAGCCTAAATGCATAAATCAGCATTGTAAAGCTTCTTGTCCTCCATGAGAACACTTGTAGAATGGTTAAAGACCATATAATACATTAGCAGGTGGTTTTTCATAATTTCCAATAGTAATCCGTTAAATGGCATTTAATCAAGCTAATAAAACTTTATTCACCAAGGTCAACATAAACACTTAACAGTATCTATTTGTCCTGTGTTGTGAAAAAAAATGCATAAATAAAGGTGGTGTAAAATGAACCCTCAACAACAGAAAACACAATCCAAGAAAAAAAAGAGTGAGGAAAACATTTTCTGTGGCCGATAGGGTCTGCATAAGATGAACAACAAAACAAAGTACCTTCATACTCATTAACCAAAGATAAAGGAAACTTCCACACAGCACAATATCAATAAAACTAGGACATTAAAACTCAATTATTCATTAGAAAATGTTTGTACAATCGTTGCTTTTTCACAGTGGCTGTAGCAGCTGTCAATATCTGCTATCTTATCTAAAATGCATTACAATCCCACAAACACAATTTCAGTCTTCTCTTTAGAAAGTCTGTGTACAGAATGCATCTGAACTCCTTTTTATTACAATAAAAAAATGGTTTTATCTATGACTGAATTCCCAGTTGAACATGACTCTTTTTTTTTCTTTTTGCAAAACTCTTTTCACCAATAAAACAAAAATGTCATAAGACAAAAATAACAATAAAGGAACATAAATCACACATAAGATCTTGAGGAAGAAGATATTCAAGTTGATAATCATTTCTGCCATTTTCTGTCTGATTTGTTGGGAATAAAATGACTTAACAATGGCTGATGAAACCCAAAGTCATCAGTCTATGATGGCTTGATTCAAAGTCAGTTAAAATCAAAGCATGCCCTGCATAAATGACGAGCCAAACAGATGCAGGGAACATGTGGTATGACTCTGGCTTAACAGTAGTGGCACTGACATCTGCAGGCCTGCAATCACTCTTCCTCTTAGCTTTTATTTCCGGGTCTTTACTTCTGGATCTGATATACAACTAAGAAGATAAAACCTTCTATTTGAACCCACCCATTTTTCATTTGAGCAGAAGTATTGGAACATGTGACTGACAGGTGTGTTTTGTTGTCCTTTTACACTGACTGCTGAAAGAGATGGAAAGTCAATCAGAGCCATTGCACAAACATTGGCCATAGCCAGTACAACCATTTGGAATATCCTAAAGAAGAAAGAAACCACTGGTGTACGAAGTAATGGATGCTGAATGGGTAGACCAAGGAAAATAGCAGCTGTCAGTGACATCAGGTGAAGGTATCACCATCTACTGTCCAGAAGAGTTTGAAATGAGCCTCAAATATTAAGGGATAGTTTTGAGGACCAATGGGACAAAGTTTACCCAACCTTTACCAAAGTGAAGGAAAGGCTAAAGTCTGGAGAAACAAAGAATCTGCTCATGATTCCAAGCACACAGGTTCATCTGTGAAACACAGTGGAGATGATGTCATGGCTTAGGCCTGCATGGCTTCTTCTGGGCCAGCTCATTAATCTTCATCGATGATGTAACACATGATGGCAACAGAAAAAATGAACTCAGAAGTCTACATAAACATTTTTCTGTTCATTTAAAGAAAGATGTAACCAAACTGATTAGGGGATCCTTCATCACACAGCAAGACAATGACCCACAGCAACAAAGGAGTTCATCAGGGGCAAGCAGTGGAAGGTTTTAGACTGAACAAGTAAATCTCCAGACTTTAACCCTGTAGAGCATGCAGTTTAAAGGTACCTGCTATTTCCTTTAATTTGTTTTAATCTGTTCCAATACCTATGCTGACCTAAAGATTTTGTGTTCCGTTACAAATAAAGCTATCTTCCAAGTTGTGTATTAGATATGGATGCAAAACCTGTAAATAAAAGCTGAAATGTTGATCTCTTGTCTCATTTTCATCTTTTGATGTAAATCCAAATGTTTTCAGTCTACAGCAAAAATAAAGGAATTGGCGTCACTGTTCCAAAATTTATATATATATATATATATATATATATATATATATATATATATAATACTGAAGAATTAAAATTTGGAATCTCCAATTTTCCCAGTGTATTTTAAACTGAATTTGTCTACAATAAAACTACAGCTAAACTACTTAGAAAGATTTAAAGAGCTTCACTAACCCTAACACTCACTGGAACTGAAACTATTCAGCATGCTGCTGTATAAACTGCTGTCCCTCAAAGCTAATGATAAACCTGTCAGAAAGCTTCCCTCAGTGGATGATAAGTAAAAGGTCATCTTTCCTGGACCCTGAGGCTAGCTCATCCTCAGAAAACTGACTCTGCAGCTGAGCAGGTATGTGATGGCCTGACCTCTGCAGCCTGAGGAGATGCTGGCATCTGGCGACAGTGTCTGCAGGGGTGATTGGAGAGCGGCTGGCTAGCTGTTACTGCCACATCGCTATTCTCATCCACCCACCATCCCTCCGTCCACCCGAGCCTAAACAAGCCACTGCGAGCTGTAGTCATAGCAACGAGCGGGTCATCCAGTGCCCTTGGGGGATTGTTTCTTGACAGAATTCCTCGGTGTCCTCTCTCAGTAAAAGGTCGGCCCCTCTGCTGAATGGCTGTTTATCTTTGCAGGTGTGTGAGCCGCAGTGTCTCCCCGCTGGCTGTTCTGTTCTTTGCCACCTCTTATTTTTATTGCCAAAGTTCATCTCTAAATCAAGTCAAAGATTCAAAGCTTTAAACTCTGTGTGGTATATCCGCAAAGCCCTGGGACGAAAACAAAGGAGGATACACTCTGTTTCTGATTAAATATCTGCTATGTTTGCTTTTAAAGTGACTAGTTGATGTTGGCACCATACAATCAGCTTCTTATTTCATCCTGACGTCTACAAAAAACCCCAAGGACTATCAAGAGTGCAACAAAAGCTCTGTTAATAATGGTCAAGGTGTAAGAGCAGGCTATTCACAACCAGGATATTTATATTGTCTCCCATCTGAGGTCACAAATCTCAGCTCCTCACTGGAGAGAGGTCGCAAACTGACACACACCTGATGAACGGCCAGACGACGGCAGCTCCTTAAAGACCTAACAGAAGGAGCGTCTCTCAGGCATCTGCAGAGGGAGATCGATGGTAAGAAGAGAAGACATTAGAAGGACAGAACGATAGGAGGAGAATAAATGAGGAGTGAAGTATACTGACAGAATCCGTCGGGAGAATCAAAGGAGAAAATAATCATTCTCAATCAAACGCATGTAATCCCTTTTAGAGGCAGAACCAGCTGCTGCAGCATCATTTGTCACCGCTGTGCACCTCTGATACAGACTGACGATCTTTTGTGAGCCGGCAGAATATTGACAGCAGAGATTCTGATTCAAAACTAATCTTTTTAAATGATTAGTGCAATTTGAATTCAAAGCACAGGCAGCGTAATGAATTTTTAGTCATGGGTCGGGTTCAATTCAAGGCCTATCAGCAACACATCAGCCTTCATCTGATACCAAGGTAGAGCTCAGTAATGCATGAGCGCAATTGTAAATGAGCCATGCTCCCCCCATAAGCCACTGTTATCAGAAACAACAAGTGACAGGAATATGAATCTGAACTATTGACTAAATGGGACTCAGCCGTCTGTTTCTGTCAGTGTGGCCCTCAGAAAGGAGTTCGCTCCCAACAGTGAAGCCCCTAATAATAATTCTGAACAGCGCCGCTCTCCATTCATCTCCCCCATCTGCGCCATCAACATCACAATCAGCGTCTCATCTTTAGCCAACAATCATCACAGTCTTAGATCGCAAATCTGAGCTTAAATATCCGGCCCCCTCTCTGTCACACAACCATTTCCACCCATTTTTTTTTTCTCTAAGTCATTTCTCTGCAACAAACACAGAAACCCATGTGTCACACAGAAACGTACACACTCTTTCAGTAATCTTGCTTTTGCTGCCTCCCACACAGGCATCTGTAAAAACGCATGTGTGGCTCACAGCAGTAGCTCACTTGGGTAACACTTAGAGAAAGGCTGGCAGATTCAGACTCTTTGCAGTGTTACTAAGTCTACAAAATGTGCATGGTAAAGGTCTGTGCATATTTCTCTACAGGAAAGCATTAAATGTCATTCTAACATCTTTATTTAAGAGAGAATGTAATACTTTTTGGTCAATGTTGTGCAAAACCTTTAAATAAGAACCAACAGAACCACTAAAATATTTTTACTACATTTTAAGTACTTATTTTACCAGCAAGTCCCACAAATAGGGCCTATAAAAAGTACAGTACTCACCCCCTTGGATGTTTTATCTTTTTATTGATTTGATTAATGAGTCATGGTAAATACTAAAAAACTCTTAAATGTCAAAGTGAAAACAGATTTCTACAAAGTAATGTCAATTACACAAAAATATGTAATTGAAAAATAATTATACATTTTCACCCCCTTTAATCAGTATTCCTGGCTACCCTTGCATCCTGAAGACAAAAGAACGTCCCACGCAACATGGAGAAAATGTCATTGAAAAGTTTAAGTCAGGGGGTGGATACAAAAAGTTCCAAGGCACTGAACATCCCCTGGAGTTCAGTTAAATCAGCCATCAGGAAAGATAATGAAAGGAATATGGCACATGTGTAAATCTGCCTAGACCTGAAGGTACCTGATTTTATTTCATAATTCAAGCTCCTCTCTTCTCAGAAAACATCAAATATTGCAACAATGTAAGCATCATGAATGAAGTAGTAGAATATATATTTTTAATAATTATTTAATACCTCTGTTTCCCTTTCCATAATTAAATTCTTGACACAAATTGTTACTCAAATAGTCTCCATATTGCAGGGAATTAAGTGCTGAAAGCTCAAAATTTCCTAAGGGAGGACCCCAAAGCCATCTTACTACTTGTGCCCCACTTTATTTAATAAAGCTTTCAAATCCCCTTAGCTGGCTGACTTCTCAATATGTCAGAGAAAAGCCCTGCATAACAAAAATTAACTCTATTAACTTCTGATACATTCACAAGGACGTTATCTTGAATAACAATCTGTTAATTTTCCCAAAATTGAGGGAAGTAAACAAGTATGCATTTACACTGAAACTTGTTGAAAGTTTGACGGTCTGCCTCATGCTGTGCGCTTAGTCAACGCTTTATTCTGAAACAAAAAAAACTCTAGAACATTTTGTCTTGTATTCAATATGATCTCTAAAATAAGGTAATCTCTTTCTTTGAAAATGGCATTAACCCTTAACTAAAATTAACAGGGATAAAATAATCATCTTTCACATCACTTTCCACGTATTGCCACCCAACACATCTTAACATTGATAGTCAACAACCAACAGAGTACAGATGTGCCCGGCTCTACAGAATATCTCTGATTCCATATTATTTTAATACTCTTAAGTTTGTTAGAGATATCAGTGTGTCTAATTTTAGCTCCTTTTGAAGATTATTCCATGCCCAAGGTGCATGTTAGAAATAAAAGCCGTTTACCCCAGATCTGTCAAAACTCGGGGTTCAGAGAAAAGTTACAAATTAAAAAACTACTAATGGTACCCGGTCCAACTGAAGTAGAGAATTCTTCAGAGGAAAGCTGAACATTTTCTCAGCATTTCTTTGCAAATGAAAATCTACCTGCTCTTTTAACTGGGAATATTGCTGTCGTTTATATAACCAAAACTTTTAATGTAATAATGACTTTCCTTTTTTTCCTATAGCACCTTTATCTCTGCTTGTTTAAGGATGGGACCTTAAACACCTCACAAATACTCAGTGTGTATACATGCAGTTAGTAAAAGTCCAAATTTTGTGTTAGTCTGACTAAAACTGGAGTTTTAATATGCATGTAAACATGTTAGTTTGACTGAAATCATAAATAACATAGCTCAAAGTCAGACTAACACATCTGGATCATGTGCATCTGCAGGTGCTCCATAGTATCTCTGCTGGGCTCTGACCCAGCAGTAGAACAGCATAACTGCTAAGAGTAGCAGGAGCGGCGTTGTCATCTGCCTTCAGGTGACTGTATCAGAGCATCTAAACCAAGCCTGAAAGTTACCTTTTGGATTTTTTATATTATGTGAAGTTTTCTTGGTGCTTGACCATTAAAACTTTTGGGTCATTAGGTTAATGAATGATGCTGTCCACACAGTATAGGAAGGATTTCCTGCTTGTATGTAGTGAGTATGTCTGTCAATATATACAGTGCTTAACAAATTTATTAGACCACCTGTCATATTTGTCTCAGAGACCATCCAACATCATGAAGTACTTTAATGTGGACTCTTTCATTTTCAGTGAGCTCCCCATGTTTGATCATTTTGAAGAGGAATGAGGAATTTCAAACTGAGTTCACCATTTTATACCCACATTTGAGCCAGCTCACTGGGCTTCTCTGAGAAGTCAGAAATTAATCAAGCACAACATTCAACCACTGAAATGAATTTTTCTGTTCAGGAATGCAAGTAAATAACTATAATTTGACATATTAATCAAGAAATAATAATGTGCTTTACTATTTTTTCAGTTTTTTAGTAAATCAGTAAATTTTTAAAAATTCATGGATAATAATAATCATATTTTAGCATTAAAAATATCATTTGGGTTAAAGAGCTTCCACATATTGGTGTATTAACCATTGCAGAAACATAAAAAATGATTTTAGTAATTACCAATGCTGTTAATTAAGGGCAGCTGTGGCATAAACCTTACTTTGGGTGGTGGTCTAATAAATTTGTTAAGCACTGTATTTCAAAACTCGTTCTTCCGATCGGCATCACACTTGGCAGAACTGTATTACTCATGGGAATGAAGTGTCGAATGTGAAGCCGATTGGATGAGTGGTTCTCAAGAAGGGTGCAGGCAGCCCTACCACAGAGCCCTACGTGCGCTTAGCACTTCTGGGAGGGGGGCAAGCAATCAACCCTTCACTCCCAGAGGGCAAACAATCCTAAAGACCACGTGCTCCATGCAGAAGCAGCACCACTGCTGCACAGGAGTATTTCCACTTTAGAGGACAATGAGAGTAATTCTTTCTTTCTCTTCTTGTACAGGTGAATGATTGCGAAACAGAAAGTGGTCTTCGCAGTGCGACCCTGTCCCATGCTGCTCCCTCCTCTCAGGGGATGGCCAAGGTCCAGGATGGACACAGTAACGCATGTGACAGGTACACCACGCTACAGAGGACTGTGATGCTTGTTTGAATAGTCCTGTGTTTTAAGAAATGCATCTGGGTATTTTTTATGTCTCGTTTTTGTGCTGCAGCCCTGCAATGTTAGAGGAGAGCCAGGATGGTATGGACAGTGGTACCCTAAGTCCTGCCTCAGCTCGACAGGTCACCATCCAGCGCCACCCAACTCAAGGCTTTGGCTTCATTGCAGGCAGTCAGAGGCCTGTCATTGTACGCTCCGTCTCTGCTGGTTAGTGTTTGTATGCTTGTGAGAAAGAGAAGCAATCATAGAGAAAATCCGAGGAGATGTACTACACCAGGGTGGGATATATACCTGCTCATAATAATGCTGAAGCATGTGATGGCTTCCATGCTCCCACTGTCTGTTTCACAATTCATCTGTGCACATCCTCAGAAACTAACAAGATGTAGAATAAACGGACAGTGAGGAACTGTGTAGAGACAGAGGGGGTGATTACAGAAATACTCAGTGACAGACAGCGGTTTAAGGACAACATGTGGCTATACACGTCATCACTGGATCCAGAGAACACAACGTAGTCCGACATCATTTTGGCAAATGAACACACCAACTGCACATTAAACTTAACTTCCTACTGATGCAGTCAGGTGTGTTTTGTGCCGATGTGAATGATAATTTTTCAAATAAACATTAACCCTTTGTCAGCAGCTTTAGATGTGACTTGATGTTACCTGCTCTGGTCTTATGAATACACCTAGCTATACCTTCTGACTTTTCTACCTTCACCTTTTCACAATGGAGTAACCAACAACCAGTTTTAGGGAGGCTAAGAGAAAAGCCACTAAACGGTGAAGATGCTTGTTGTTAACTATATGTACATCTAATCCCACAACAGCTATAAAACGGCATGGATAAGAAGTAAAACAGAGTGACTATTTAACTTTGGCACTACTTATTCACTGAAGTCTACCAACTGCTTTGTATTCAAATTCACTTAGTAATATTAAAAATAATGCATGGATTTTAAATTTCCAGTGTTCCCCCAAGAAAACAGCTGCTGTCCATCCCAGCTGCAATAGGAGCAGCTCTGTTTGAGGTAGTTTGAGGGAACAGATAAAGAAATTCTTCTTTTTGTTCAAGGTATAGAATAGACAAAAGACCTCAGCTACTGGTGAAACAACACTGCTACTATTGTTTTTTTCACTCACCAGATGAGGCGGGGGGATGATCCCAATGCTGGCCTTCAGCTCTGGTATCAATCACCTGGCCATGCAGTGGCTAGTGGAGAGTTAGACTGTTGACCCATTGCTGTTGGTGTGTGTTAAGGAAGGCAATTCAAGTGTGTCAAATGACGGCTATGCGCCAGTCCAGCGCTAGTGTGTTTTGGGCTTTGGAGTGTCTTTCAAGAAATACTGACTTGAAGCTGCAAGCACCAATAAGGGGCCCTTGCACCTTTATGCATGTAGGAGCTTGGTGCATGTCGGGTTTGTGTCACTGCTGCAACATGGCCTATAGAGTTGTCATGATAGCACAGTTTTAACTCTGACAACAATACCAAGTAAAGTATCACAACACTTAGAAAACATTACCTGAATATGAAACGATACTAGTTTAATACTTGATACCAAATGGATCAGAAGCAGGACTTTCACAAGGGATGGACACATTCAGAAAATGATGGAAAATTAACAATCTCAACAGTTAAATTTAAATTTAACAAACAAGCAAAACTGTTCTTGTTGACAATTATTGGCTATTTTTTTTTAAGCAATCAGGCCTCAATTGCATCTTATTATAGCCTGAAATAAGATGTTTAATTGGACATGTTGGGTGAAACTGGATTAAAATAAGTGTAAAAAGCTATTTCTATCCTGAAATCAAACAAACCCACCTGCTAAGATTTTTGCAGTGAAAACACAGCAAATTTTGTGAAATATTAAGCTGATGACACAGTTGGTTGTGTATGTGAATACAAGGCTGAAAAGCAAATATACTGTATCCCCAATATAAGTTAATTCTACGACAAACCTTCCCTTTCATTGTACATTCATGAATCTGCATTCTGCTTATGTGTCCCAACCGATCTCTAGACGGCCCCTCCTTTGGCAAGCTTCTCCCAGGAGACCAGATCTTGGCCATTAACGAAGAGACGGTGAGCGACGCGCCCCGAGAGAGAGTCATAGACCTTGTAAGGTAACATCCTTTACTGTCCCAGGAGGGTGGGAGAGGGAGGGGGTGGAGGATGGTGAGAGGGCCAGGGGGGTACCAGCAGCACGGGCATGTGGAGATAAAAGAGGACACGGGTAAAGATAGCAGATCAAAAGGAACAAACTGTTTCTTATTGCTGGTGATGTATTACATCGACATGAACCTGTGGATGAGTCAGTCCTTTTTGCAGCTAAAGGACAGCGAGGAAATGGCTGATATAAACCCGCAGAAGCTCTCCAAACACTGTGCTGTCCACAGCGTTATCTAACACACTCCACTCTCTGTTGTCTCTCCATAGACGCTGCAAAGAGACTATAGTTCTCACTGTGCTGCAGCCCCATCAGGTAGTATAATGGGACACTCACTCTCTTTCATGTTCTCTCCCTCAGGATTTCTCTCTCTCTCTCTTCATCTGTCTTAACACTTTCCTGTCGCTCTGAATCATACAGAAACACCAAACAGGATTCTGATCCAACAGTGCAGTGCAGACATACAGTACATTAGTATTCATGGCCACGGTCGGGTCTATGCTTTGGAGTAATTTCTTTTTCTGGTTCCAGAACAGCTCCATGTAAGTGTATCAACACCTACACGTGGCCTTTTGAAAAAGGGATTATATGCGTATCCATCCATATAGAGGAAAGAGAAGCACTTATAAAGCTGACCAGCTGAACTGGACCTTTCTAAAAGACTAGAAGCTGATCTGAAAAGTGAAAAAGATTTGTATAAGCACACTTTTTTTGTTAAAAGTTTCAAAGTTGAGAACGAGCGCGGCTTCAGTGTTGACTCAAAATGGACTTTTTCCCAATCTTTAACAAAGAGTGAAACAATCAGACAATATTTTAACATTTAGCAGGTGATTCACGTTAGCTCTGTCGCATTGCAGCAGCATTAGGCACGTCTCTTTAGCACCAGCAGTCACAGGGGCTTTTCTCTCATCTACGTCTTTTCTTTCAAGCTGACTCAAGAGTTCCTGTCTCTCTCTCTCCGTCTCCTCAGTCACCTAAGTCTGCCTTCATAAGTGCAGCCAAAAAGGCCCGCCTGCGAACCAACCCGCCGAAAGTGCGCTTTTCTGAGCAAGTGTCCATCAGCGACCCAGACTCAGTGAGTTCACCCCGCCTCATCTCTCTTTGAAATGTGCATGCAGATGTACACCGCTGCCCTCCTTCCCTGTCATGCTCTTTTGTTTGATCAGCAGTCGTCTTAAAGTCTTCAAGTATCCTCTCTCCATCCTCTTATTCCAGTCTGAGCTTCTTTGCTGTGAGTGTCTATATGTGAGCCTTCGGCCTTGAATAAACTGAGCTCCCTGAACAATTTGAATTATAACTGTAGAAACAAGAAAACACCATTAAACAGGCACTAAAGCTATTCAGAGAAGCACATTTCCTTTAGAAATAAAAGATTTTAGTTTAAATTGTCAACATTAGTTGGTGTCCAAATAAGATGCTATACATTACAGCCATGAATAATTACTGTGCTGTCCCAACCCGCTGAATGGCATAAAAAAAACTAAACACAATCAATTTATGCCTGTTGAGAGGGGTCACAACAGTATGGAAATGTCTCAAGATTTTTACAAGGGCTTCTAACAGTTTCCTATTGTTTTTTTTTAATTATTATTTCAAAGATGTATTTGGGAGATCAATTATGCCTTATGGAAACACAAGACCTGCTTACATAGTTGTTTCCAATATGTACCATTCAGATACATTTAGGGTGAAAATATTATGTTGTATAAACTATTATGCATAAGGATGTCTCTTAATTATGTGTCACTCATTTGGTGGCTTTAACTAACTTCATTGTACAGCTCTTACTCAAAAGTACCCAGTGATAAGAGCAATCCATCTGCATACTTTGCCCAGATGATGCCCGCCCTGCCTTTTCCTGGGTTAAGCTTTCCATCATAATTAATGGTGGTAAATGGGAAAGACACAGTATCCAACGCTGATCAAGTGGCAACTGGACTGGTTCCAATTTCTTGAAGACGTTTCGCCTCTTCTCCAAAAGGCTTCTTCAGTTCTGAGCAAAGAAGACTGAAGAAGCCTTCTGGAGAAGAGGCAAACGTCTTTAATTTGAAACTAGTCCAGTTGCCACTTGATCAGCGTTGGATACCATGATCTGGATGACTGAGAACCTACACAGACAAAAGACACAGTAGAAAACTGTGTAACACTATTTCAGTGGGCCTTGGTTATGACCATGGCTAGAGAATGAAGCATATTTTATCCCATTTACTAAACCTCACATAAACACAGCAAAGTGACTCCTTTGGATTGAGCTATGTAGCAGATCAGTCTGTCCAGTGTAAAAAACAACAACATGGATGTCTACATTTTTTCTAAGGCCACGCAACATGGTGTTAGGAAACCCTGCTGCAAAGTCACAAGAGTACATTACCTTATACATTAATGAGTGATGAGTCAGAGGACAGTTTCTGCAGCTGGCCAATGCTCTCTTTGTCTTTGTCTCTTTCTCTTTGGTGATAGCTTGATCTTGTTTTTTTTCCAACTTGCATTTATGCTGTTCAGTGAAGAATCTGTGAGGTACTCACAAGAATGCCCAGAGTAGTTTGAGGTCAAGTGAGTGAATGTAAAAGTAACTTTTGACCCATACCACGTTACAAGTTTGGTTGTAATTTTAAAAATTCAACCTATGAAGATTTAACTCAGACTTACATGTTTTCAAGTGTTTTAAAATTACAGTCTATATTTTACTAAAATGCTCATCCTGCATTCTTTTAACAGAGTGCATCAAACAAAAGACTGTGTAGTAATTTAAATTCTCTTGTCTGACCGGTACCCATCTGCAGATATTTTTAATTGAAAAAAAAAAAAAAGCGTAATGGTCAAAGAAAGACCCCCAGGGTGGGGTTACACTGTAAATTAGGAGGTAGCATGAGACAGAATAAAGCAATCAATAAGAATTAGAAGCTGGAAGATAGGTATTTCACCATTCTTTTTTCTTTTTACCTGAACTTAATGGAAGAACGTGGTCAAGAGGAGATTGCTCATCAAGTTGACGATTGTGTCTGTAATAACCTTTGAAATGTTAGGCAGACAGCTTGAGCCAGCTTTTCATTATAGCTGATTTTAGCCCATCAGCACCAGTGGTCAATATCATGTGAAGCCACAGAGAAGCCCTTTATCAAACTAAATTAAGACTTCAATTAAACTGAGATATACAACCAGAGAAAAAAGCCATGGGCTTCATTGATTCTACTTCCTGTCTGGACTAAGCTCTTTCATGTGTCTCTCTTGAAAGAGTGTACCTGAGAGCTTAGGGGGCAAAACTTGAGACACTAATAATGCAAAAATCAAAGGAATGCTCTATGATTAGTGATGATCAAGTGTTTCAGCCTTTCAACCACAATCCAAGACATGAAAAAATCTCAGTCTCTAGTGATCCAGAGCCATAGTCGACTATTGGTCACTGTCAGCAGTGAAACCAAAACTACCAGAAACTGGTTTGTTGACCGTGGTATTACTGTGCTTGATTGGCCATCCAACTGGTCTGACCTGAACTCCATAGAGAATCTCTGGAGAAATGTCAAGAGGAAGATGAGAGACACCAGACTCAACAATACAGTCGAGCTGAAGGCTGCTATCAGAGCAACCTGGGCTTCATAACACCCCAGCAGTGCCACAGACTGATTGGCTGCATGCCTTGTGCATATATGCAGTAATTTGTGTAAACCAACTAAATATGGAGTGCATAAATGAGCATAATTTTTTAGAAGGTCAGCAATTTGGTATTAAAAATCCTTTTTGGACTGTTACTTTATGAAATTCTAATATTTTGAGATAGTGGATTTTTTAAATTTCTTGTTAGCTGAAAGCCACAATGATCAAGATTAAAACAAAAAAGTTTTGAAATATTTCACTTTGTAATGATGAATCTAGAATATATGGAAGTTTTACTTCTTTTATTAAATAACAGGAAAAAGCAAACTTTTTTATGATATTCTGTTTCTTTGGGATGCATCTTTATGTTTGTTTACTGAGATTAATGGGGAAAAAAAGCATACAGGTTGACCAAGGACTTCAAGGAAAACTTATAGGAACAGGAGAGATCTCTGTCTCTGTTGGCTTGCAATAAAAGCCTGTGGTAGTATAGGCACTCACTTGCTTTTGCTGCTCCTCATCTGCTCAGATCACCATGAAGAGCACTCCCAAACTTTGTATCAAATCCTGTCAATTAAAAATATTAATCCAATGTTGAAATCCACGATGACATCAGCAGAATGGATGTTAATTAGCCAACTTAAAGAGCTGAAAGACAGCAAAAAAAGGTAAATGTAAATAATGACATGTGTGTTCAGGAAAACATAACTCAGGTTTCAATGACAGCTTTGAATATATACAGCTGTGAAGAGAAATTTGGTTATTCTTTCATCAATATTTAATAGATATAACAGATAAAGTCGTGACCTTTAAGACTTTTTAACTCAAGCTCTTCTCAGCTTACACCACTTCTATTTAACATTTATTGGCATTTGTCTTTCCAACAACAATAGAAAAGTACCTCTAGTAGTATTCATGAGGACTCAGATCCATAAGAAACTGTTTTAAATATGACTTGTAAATATGATCTTTTTTTCATCTCTTCAAAGAAAAATAATATTGTGTGGTTAAAAGCATGTGGTTTTAAAATAGTATGAAAGTAATTTGACCAACTTTCTCAAACCATATTAACATTAACCATATTAAGTACTTAGTTAATACACACATTGATAATGTTTAAATGCTTACTTTAAATATGTAAACATTTAAATGTTGTTATAAGCAAAAAGTTTATCATTGTCTGTACTCTTAATCTGATTTTTGTTGTGTTTCCAATAGAAAATTTGGTCAAAAGTTTTCAGTGTGTGATGTATCACAATTTTTCAAACATTTTTCAGCAAATTATAACACTGTGGTAATACTGATAACCATAATATATTCTAGGCTATGATAATCAACATGAAATTTTAGCACCATTACATCTCTTTTTCATGTATCTCATATTGACATTAAAGCTGTGTAAACTTTCCTCGTACAAAATGTGCACTACATCAATCACAACAAGGAATTTATCAGAAAGAGTATTTACATGGTTTCCACTAAGTATCATGTCCTTTTTGCTGTCTAGTCTGAAACAGACCTCACATGCAAAAGGTTTATATTTATATGGACAGAGTAACAGCCACCTGGGAGTGAAGCCAATGTATTCAAAGTATAGTTCACAAAGCCTTCATATTAACATACAGGACATGGATGAAGCTATAAAGTTAAAATAAAAAAAATCTTGTTAGACCCTGAGTCTGTTGTGATAGGTAGTTAGCTTGTTATCATTCTGATTGATTTGTAAATGTTAATTTTCCAGAGTATTTCTGTTTCATTAGTTAGTTGATGTAAATGGTTGATGTAACGTCATGACTAATAGCGCTATTGACAAACAAGGCTCTTTACAACATTCTCAACCAGATTAGCTGAGAAAAGGGGGGAAGGCAAGAAAAAAATGTATCAAAAACTAACAATGCATTCATTTGAATTTCCATGAAAACAAGTGTCTGCTTAAAGCCAACATAAGACTCTGTTCTGCTGTGACTATACCAACCTGAAAAAATGTTTTTTTTTACAGAAAGATGAACAGAAGCTTCTGTTAGAAGAAGTGGGTGTAGTGTAAACTCCACAGCTCTAACATGCTTATGTTTTGGCTCCAAATGGCATCCCCATAACAATATTTTAGTGCCCATTACAATGGTATTTTGGCCTTACTTTTGTACAGTGGAAAAGACAGAGATGTGTTGTCCATACGAATATACAGTCACTGATTTAGACACCTAGTCTGATATGTATAAGAATATGAGAGGAGGAAGGAGAGAAAAAAACTGGTATGACCTCTGCATTCACGTCTTTGCATTTTAAGATTCTGCTCCAGCTCAGGATCACTAAAAAAGAGCAAAAGCAGTGACTTGCAATAGACAGTTACAGACTTTCTGAGTTTTCTTTTTTCTCCTTCCCCCTCACGTTAATCCAGCAGTATGGAGAAAAATCTGCGAACTCATAACTCAGGCTTTAGTGGCTTCCAATCTGCACAGACGAACAGCTTGTTTAGCTTTCTGAATACTTAAGTTCTCCAGAAGCAGACTGCCGGGCATCTGCTGTGGACACAGCTCTCCATTACAACTAAATGCATTTTCTGAGACAAATTGTTGCTATGAATCCACATCCTTTTAGTGTCACAAGATATGTCTGCCTTGTGTTCCTACAAATCTCATCATCCAACAAAAGACAGAGGAAATGGAGGAAAAAGACAAGGATTGATTGAGTTTTGTCCCTAAATTATGGATGATTTGATTTGGCCTGTGAGCCTTATTCCCCTCTACATCCTTGACACATGTCACATTAAGCCCCGCAGGTCCATCTTATTATATTACGGTATCTTTTCCACTCTAATCACAACAGTGTTCTTTGAAATGGCATAATGAGAACAGAGTCATTTTCTAAAAAAGCCCTTGGTAATATAAAACAAGGAAACAGGATGGGAAGGTGAGGGGAGAGTCAGAAATTTGGGGGTGGGGGGGCTGTCACATCAGATTCTGAGCTGTGCATGTCAAAACTTTTCCTTTGACAAGTGCTTTGACTAATAGCAGAGACCTTGAATTAGGCCACTCCTCTTATGCCTGTACTCACAAAACATTGAGTCCCATCATATTTCTTTAACATGGTATACTGAATGGAGAGTGAATAAATTGAACATGGCCTGCTTTGATCAGGTACAAAACATGAAGAGGGCATTCTCAGATTGTCCAGAGTTAAGTTCAAGCATCTCTTTATTGTATAACATGAATCATCTTTCTGTCTAAACGCTCCTTCAAAAAGACCTCCAACTTTTTCACTACTTTCCTGTCTAATTAGAAAAGCAGAGACCTGCTTTCACTGCTGATTGTGTTTGTGTTGTGCAAATAACTCCTGATAACCTCTTTGGCTCTTTTTTCTGTCACTTAAACAAAACTGTTTTCTCTCTCTGTCTCTTTCAGACAATGCTCAAGGACGACTCCTTGCTACTCATACCAAATGTGTTGAAGGTGTTCCTGGAGAATGGGCAGATTAAGTCCTTTACGTTTGATAGCCGTACCACTGTTAGGGTATGTATTCACTTTAATAGTATTTCTAGTATTCATAAAACAGTTTTGTATTAACTCATTGAGTGCCATTGACGTATATATATGTCAAAGTGTTTTTTCGGTGGCTGGCATGAGGGGGCCCTAATTTTGGGGCTTCTGGGATGCGTAGTCAGAACACGGAAGAGACGGCAGATCAAAGCCACTGAGATCAGAGCACGAAGCGGAGAAGCCGGGATGGAGGTTATCTAAGCTAAAAGTTCTAAAATATTCAGTATCGGCACAAAATGCCCCCCAAAACCTGAGGGAGTCAAGTGGCCAGTTTTGCCAGCGGACGCTGAAAGAAACTCTAAACTTTTGCGTGAGAAATCGGTTACTCACTGAAACTGACAGCGAATCCAGCCATCAGCGCGTTCATTCATCTGCCTTGGCCAGCCAAGAGGCTAAAGAATGCCGCGAGGTCTCCCCCGTGCATCTGAGAGAAAAGGCACCTGCTATCCAGCTGGATGTATACAGCGACGACACTTCAGAGACGGACTTTTCTGACCCAGACTCTGAGGAATGGCTGCTGAGTGAGCGGAGCGGATCTTGTTCTCCGTCCCAGAGTGATGGAGGTAAGTTAACATTAGGAACCCACTGCTTATTCAGCCAAATTTATCGAATGAAACCATCACTCATGCGCTCCTGCTCTGTGATTTCAGAAGCAGACTTGAGAGAAGAGCAAGCCCCATGCAGTTCTGCAACACCGTCTGTTGGCAGAAAAAGAGGTAAGAACAAAAAATTTTCTATATTATAGATTATATATATAATCTATATAACGTATTTTATATTATATTGCTTCTATAATTTACAGGCAGTGCCAGGGGACACACAGAAGAGGAGCAGGAGCAGGAGAGGACGTGGGGGTATCAGGGGTTCTGTTGCGGCCGTCCAGTTGTATTGTGCTGTATTTTGTATTTATTTTACAATAAAATAACACTTGTAATACAATTTTCAGATGTCTTTTATGCCATTGAAGGCAAAATTATAACATTCAAATCACTGTTTTGCTTGACAGACTCTAACAAAAATGCATTTTTCTCAGCTTTCTAGAAAAAAGTGGTATTTTTGGTGAAACTAGCCTCTATTCAACTTAAGATAAATCAAGAATGGAACAAGCTTCAAACAAACAGTTTTTGCTTGATAAAATACAGAGTTTCTTCTTTCATTTGAGCTATTCGGTGTGTTCAGAGTCATAGTACAAAATGTTCTGTGGGTCTTGAAAGATGACTCAAAATGGCCAAAAACGCTGGCACAAGCCACTTTCCATTTTATAAAAGGGCTGGAACTCAATGAGTTAAAGCTGCTCTGAGAATTCTCAGCTTGTGTCATTTCGGTTATCCTCTGTGGACAAAGCAGTGCATCTTGTCTCTTTCCCTTTGTTCTGGGCTGCACAGTGGCATCTTTGCCTCACAGAAGGAAGGTTCCTGGTTCAAATCCCATTCGCATAGGGCCTTTCTATGTGGAGTTTGTAAGTTCTCTCTCGGTACTCTGACTTGCTCTTACAGACCATAAACAGATTTACTGGTTTAAGTTGTGACTCTACATTGCCTGTCAGTAAGAGTGTCTGCCTATTTGTCTCCATATGTCAGCCCTCTGATTGACTGGTAACCAGTCCAAGCTGTGCCTGACCTCTCACACAGTGACAGCTTGGACATACTGCCCACTACACACTACTAGTGCTCTACATTAAGCAGTAGTATGCAGTATGCTTGCCAGTTGGTCATTATTTTGCAGAATACTGGGCATGGCTTTGCTGGTTTCCAGTCTTGGAAAATGAAAGTAAACAGTAGCCAAGCTAATAACCAATGCTGCTACAGTGAAGCATTCACTTGTGGTGTTGAAAAACCAAGTGATTTAGGGTGCACTCATACTAGGCAATCTGTACCATGCCAGGGCATGTTTGAGCCTAAAGTCCAGTATGTTTGACCAGTGTGAGGGCACTATTCCACACTTGGACGTGGTCCACTTCTCTGACCCCGCCAGGGAAAGACGAGGTGGGCCAAAGCACGGCATATTAGGGTAGGAACACTAGCGTAAGAATGTGACGTAATGCAAAGTTGCGCAAAGCCTCTACCCTTAAACGAGCCACAAACAGCTGATCTCTAGATAACAAACACTCTAATTCACCATGCCTATGCAGACAAGTATGTGCAAGGGTTGATATCCCAACTGATTTAAGCCCTGATTATTATAAAATTATTAGAGGTGTCTTCGGCTAAGGATTTTCATAGTCAAATCTGATTTGTCAGATTTTTCCTTTAGTCGACTTATAGTCGAACAGCGTTTCCACTAGACTTTTTTGTCCCCAGTCAAAATTACCAGCAGTCCTCAAGAATTCCGGCCATTTATAACAACTATCGGACATTTGCTTTAACATTATTTTGCTGCATTAACAGCAGCAAAGCGCATAAATCTCTCTCTTATTGTTCTTTGTGTAAGTGGTTTTAAGTATCAAAATGAAAGCTGCGCGCTTTTCCTTACACACGCATTCAGTTACACAGTATACTCCCATGTTAATCTCATAAACAACAACAGTTAGCTTCACATTAGGACCGTTAGCCTGTTAGCACTTTGGCCGCTATCATAACTTTGCAGCTTACAACAACCAAATAACATCCTCCACCAGCATCCAAACATAACTCCCCAGTGCTGTGTTAACTGGACACTTCGTTAGAACTCCATATTTCAAATGAAAAATGAGTCTTACCATCAGTTGCTAATGTCAGTCCTCATGATGATATAACTGCAACCTCTGCTAAAGCTGGAAATCCAACCATCCTGGTTTATTTGGACTAGTGACAAAAAGACAAAAGCTCCACAGCAGATAGTCTGGTCCAGTCCTCCTCTCATTAATGGCTACTTCTGCTAATTAGCCAGGACATCCCGAGCATTAACAACCAGCTATGTTGAAGAGAGACAGAGCTTTCGTTATCAGCTCCAAGCGGTCCATGCCGCTCTGCACGATGTGATTCTGTGTTGACTACAATCCAACTTTATATGAGGATTGGTCATAGGTAGTTTATTGAAGTCCACTACAACTCTGCCCGGTGTAGGCCTCACTCTCTCTGCTGCTGCATCGGTGTTTACGACGCTCAGCTGTACAGTTCCCTTCATTTCAGCCTCTTCATTACTTGCAGCGATGACACAAAATCCCTCCATACCCTGATGATATTAAGCCTTTGGTTAACCAGGAAAACCTCACTTAGATTAAAATTCTGCTTTACGAGAAAGCTGTGGTCAAACTTTCCCTGCATAGTCCCTAGCAATACTGAGCACACGCAGAGAGATAAATTTGCTTTGATGTCATCGTGCATACATAATTAGCCATGTGCCTGCCATCTGAGGAGATAAACAACCCCAGCACCGCAGGACAGTAGATGTAGTAAGATTAGGCAATTTTTAGTTTATATTAACGTATTCTGGCAACATATCTTCTAGGTTACACAAAATATAATATGCAAGTATTCAGTATTTACTTATCTGGTCATTTGCATGTTTTCTGCTGGACATTTTGACCGGTTATATTTTTATCTGCCGGACTTCCGCCCTTTTTACGGGCCAATGACCGGCAAATGCCGGCTAACAGAAACTCAGGCTTAGCAGCTGTGGGCACCCCCATGTAGTCAGAATGGTACAACCTTGGTTACATAACAACATTCGACTATAAGGTTCATAGTAGAATAAGACTCCTCTGAATCAAATCATCAAATCGCAGACTATTCCGGGTCACCCTTAAAAATTATGATGCTAAATTAATATCAACTGAATTCATTTAACTATGATTTCATTTCATGTCAACAAAAAGTGACACTGGTCTGATTGCTTGCATTTGAACGGGGCATTGTTTATATATCCTGTGGGACATTTACCTTCAACTTTCATCAGATGGTAAAATTCCTTTCACCTTGGTTAAAGTTTCTTTATAACTGAACAATTAATCCTTAACTGGATGCAGGCTGTCCTATGACATGAGAGGTCTGCTTCTTTGGTTGAGGAGCAGTGCTAAAAGACATCCAGAGAGATGGCCCAGTTCATGGCTCATGCAGAGATGTCAGAAAGATTTAGATAGGATACGGACACGTAGAAGAACAACTGTAGGAATCATACAAGTTCCAAAGTCAGGGTTTCATTCAGCAGGAGAAGGGCTTGGACCCCTATGAGTTGATCAGGATCCAGATTAGGTGCTCTGTTGAGCAATAAATCTCTGCAATGAACCTCTCTCTCTTATACTGAACCAGTCTAGCCTTCCTTATATGGAAGTCAGTTGCAGAACGGTTCCCACGTGCCTCTCTTGGAGGCGATTTCTAATCAGATCTGCCTTATAAGTTATTATTCCAAAACTGTAAGATCTAGGGAATATTATTAAGTACATTAAGTCACAAATATATTCAGACAGAGGTCATTTGTGTCTCCGTCAGGCTCCAGGATGAGTCTGGCATCTCTAACAGACCCATTAAACAGACACTATTAGATTTCACAGATCTCCCCTCCTCTCATGGAAGAACACAGCAGCACTTTCAGAGAGCAATGGAGGAAGCTCCCTCCTGTCAGCTTAATTAAATGGTATTTCAGCATAATAAGAAGGTCTAGATCAATAAAAGAAAGCTAAAGATAAAAATCAATGGCACCAAAGGATGCCCAGTTGTATACCTATTAGGTTGTCTGTCATCTAAAGAAGCTTTGTTGCACTATTTTAGGCGACAATCTACAGCGTTCTGTAGGTCCTTCAGTTAATTGTGTGGCCTCCCCGGGCATCATTTAATGCAAACCGCACAGGTCAATACTGTTAAAACTGCTTAGCCATGTTTTTCACAGACAGATGGTGCTGAGGTTACTTCAAAGGGTGTCAATTAAGTTGTTTATGGAGAGCAAACCATTAGTGTGCATATATCAGCTCTTAATGAGCCTCAAACTGAGATTAGAGACAACCAACAACAACATATCACCACAATAAAATCTATATTTAATGTCTATGCTTCAAATATACTGTATGAGGGTGAAGAAATAATCCTATTTTCTGGCACAGGCCAGGATAAGATGTGAAAAACAGATGGGGCTCTTTCTACATTATTGACGGAGGATTTAAGTAAGGACAAAAAAGTTTGTCCTGTGCCAGACATTTTTCTCCAATAGGATGCTCTCACTGTGCACAAAATGTTTGGAGCTCTCAATAGCACAGAACATTTAAGGGCCAGTGTCCACAGCTGCCTATTTTTGCACTGGAAGCTCCCAACGCTTTAGTTTTAGAGTAATTTTCAGCAGGGTTGGTAGTTGCTAGATTAGGAAAGTTGACTTCTGCTCTCCCCTGTAGTATCTGTAATGTTTTTCAAACAGTTCCATGGGCTTAAGATTTTCCTTTCATTCAGGTGAATCAATCAATTTTGTTTAGTACAGAGATAATTCATAACTGAAGTCATTGAGACACTTTACAAATAGGGCAGGCCTAATCTCTGTTGTGGCCTATTATAATAAAGACCAGCACTAACACCATGAGCAGAGCACAAGCAGTATTTGGCCCCATTACAGTGGCGACAAAAACCTTCCCTTAAGGGGCAGGAAGGTCGAGCAGAACCGGACTCATGTTGACAGCCCTCTGCCGAAGCCCCGCTGGGGTTGGAAAAGGCTAGTAGGAGGGGTAAGGGTTGGAAAAGCAGGAAGAGGAGAGGGACAGGAGAAAAACAGCATAGCACTGTTCCAAAAACTGAACTATTTTCAACTGTGAGTGCAGTGACAAAAAGCTCTTGCTGCTTTTGCACTTAGGGTGCTGACTGCTTAAAGAGGGGGTATTATACTTTTCCGGTTTTTAAAACATAAATATAAAGTCACAATGTTGGGTGTCCATACTCCACATATGCAAATTTTCAAACCGCAAGATAAACGGATGCGGCAGTAATCTTGGAATTAGCATGTGAACTGATGAAAACGGTTTGTTGAAAATCTCTCTAAGATTCTGCCGAGACGAGATTTCGATGGAGCAAACTGATGAGGTCATCGCAATAAGCTCTCCTGACTGGTTCGTGGTTTGTCTGTGCTGCCGACAAAGTGGAAGGGACCACCCCCACAAGGCCTTTTAGCCATAGCGACACAGTAATTAAACACTTACCAAACAGATATGTCCTGCTCTATCCTTCGCTGCTGCTGGTTTTCTTCCCCCTCTCTCTCCTATTTTACTCAGTTGGACTGGTTCATTCAAAGTTTTCAACTACTAGCATAACAACATTAGCCACATTGAAGGGGGTGGGCACAAAACATTGAGTCCTGCCGCCGGCCAGCCTCTGGAAAATTGGCCAGTCGGAGGAAAGCGGGTCCGTGGAGTGGGGGGTGTTAAACAGACAGCAGCAAAACGAAGCGTTTCAGACGGAGGTCCACTTTTTTTGCATGCAGGACTGGAATCTAAGGGGAAGAAAAGATAGTAACAAGTGGCACCGACCCCTGCCAGTCTCGTTTGCGTCACTAAGTATCCTTGCATTTTGTTTGCAGTGAAGCAACCACTTGCAATCCACAACGAATGTGGGAAATGTGAAGTGTTGGCTTCACTTGCAGTCATGACAGCAGTCAAAGCTTTTTAGAATATTGGTTACACTGGTGACCAACCTTTTAGATGAAAAACGTATTAAAAGTATGCCTTATACACTGGATTTTATGCTAATTCCAGAAGTAAGAGCTGAAGTTGAGGCACGCCTACCTTCTAACTGTGAAAATATGTGACATTTTCCATCTCTCTTTCACCAGGATGTGATGTCCTCCCTGCAAGACCGCCTCTCACTGCGTTACATCGAGCACTTTTCCTTGGTGCTGGAGGCAGGTGGTCTAGACCAGAACCAGAGGTTACATCTGCTGCAGGAGAACCAGCCTTTAACACATGTAAGACCCCCAGGAGGAAAATGAGAAAAAAGCATGTGTCACTGCCTGGATCTAAATTCATATTTGATCTGTTGCTAATTTGCTAAATATTTTTTGCATTCTCTCAATAAGACAAACCTAAATCCTCGTACAACAGCTGTATATGCATTTTGAACATACGCAGTGCTGCAGGTGTCTCAGAATGCATCGTACCTTGCTGAAAATGAAAGTGTGATTGTGTGTCTAATTTCAAATGTGTAGTTTATTATCTCTTTGATACTATCCTATCCCCCCAGGTGGTGCATAGAACCTATTTCCAAGGGATGAAGTGTCTATTCCGCATCTGCTTCTTCCCAAAGGACCCTGCCGACCTGCTGAGAAGGGACCCTGCTGCATTTGAGTACCTCTATATACAGGTAAAGCACTGGATTAAAGGGGGATTTAAAGGGATGGCATTCAGTCTGACACTGTTGGAGAGAGTGTCTCCTTCAAAAGCAGCAGTTGCCATGAGGAGGCTACAAGAAGTTCCTAGCACAACATTAAACACGTCATTCTACTTAAATTCAAAGGTCAGTTGAACCATTGTCTCACTTTGCCCAATCGCCAACTTTTTGGGGTTAATTAAAAAGGGTTAGCTTCAAAATTTGGGGCAACCTTTAGCCAAATGATTGAAATGGTTTCGGTAAAAACCCAACATGTCTCATACACAACTACAGACCTAGATCAATTTGGCATAACAGCCTCAGAAATGCAGAAAATTAACTTTGACATACAAAAGGGTTTGTTTTTTTTTGTGTGGAAAAAACTTCCCACTTGTCCCATGTGCTTTTCCATTAAGCACCATCTAGAAATGTTATGTAATGAAATTTGTGTTAAAAAGATTCAAACAAAACTTTTTCAGTATCGCAGAAATTTAACCTTGCAAAGCAGATGGATATGCCCATTACCTTGTTTTTCACTGGCGAATCCATCTTGTTAAGCTCCCATCTGAACCATTTAGGCCTGGTTAGAAAGTGACAGGACCAATCAGTGACGAGGGGTAGTACTGTCAGGCACGGCAGAGTCATGACGTAAACAAGCAGCAGCAAGTAGTGATGTGCGATACCACTGATTTCCTTTCCGATCCGATACCAAGTAAAATTCAGGCTGGTATCACTGATACTGATCTGATACCGATACTTGCTGTGAATTCTTAATCTTATTTAGATTCAGCTATGTATGTAGACTCTCAAAACAGCCTACACTAAAACTAAAGAATTAATAGTTTTCATACACTTGCCATTATATATGAAAAGTTATGTGACTAATTGAAATTACCAGTAAAATACATAATTTAATGAAAATATAATACATTTCATAATAACTGCGTAAGTTTGTCACTACCTACGTTTTTAAATATTCAATTAACCATCAGTCAAAAGAAATGAGACTGAAAATAACACAACAGAAATATTAAATAGATACAATGTTAATATCAGTCTCATTTATAAAATGTTTTTCAGTTGTATCCTTGTTTTTTTAAGCCCACAATGGCTGTTTTATTGCAAGAATTATGTATATTTTAGTAAGACCTAGCCTATGTAATCCACTTTAAATGTTTTACTCTACAGGTAACCTTACCCTGAATAAATCTAGGCCTATCGAATGGATGTGAGGTGATCTCAGGGACATTGATTTTTACACCAAGCTGAACTCATGCAGCTGTTTATTGTGGCATTTCTTAATTTCATTACTAATTTAATAACCATATTTATTAATGAACATTTGAATAGAATAGGATTCCATAGCTTTAACAATGCAGGGAACTCACGTTGTTTGATCATTAAAACAAAACCTAAGTCTAGTAGACAGACGTATATCACTTTCCCAAAATTCAGGGGCAGTGCTACACATCACCAACAGCTCCTTATTCTCTCTATCTGTACCTAGATAGTGTGCCTGCAGCACTAAAGGACTCCGAGAGTGACGTCTGTCTCGCCCTAGCAGCACCTGTCTCTCTCCTCTCCTGCTTTCTGGATCGCCTCATCATATTCTTTTTTTTGATTCTCAGATTTTTAACGGGGTTTGTGGTGTTGCCACAATACTTAACTGTCTTCTCAAACACATCAGGTGCCACATCGTTGCTGTTTGTGGAGCTGAAATGTCCACATGTGACTGCGTTTAGCAAGCAACAGCGTGCTGTGAATCTGTGACGCTCTTGCAGAGCCGTATTATGCATGTGACTGACAGGCGGAAGAAGAAGTAGTTCCTACCATGTGGGAATGATGACAAGAAGTTCATGATAGTATTTTTACTTTCCACTTTGTTCCTGATAATGGTAAACTATACATTTGTCCACAGTTATTAGAATATCTATATTTTCACATGAGAATCGATTCTAGAACATAAATCTCTTGTATCGAAAGGATCAATATTTCAGTATTGATCTGCACATCACTAGCAGCAAGAGGCAGGTGCAATAATGGCGGAAGAGCTTAGCGTGGACGTACTTGACAACAATTCTTCGTTAAAAGAAGAACAAAGAACAGCAGTAAATTGTTTTCATTTCAAAAACAACAAAAGTTGAGTACTTACAATGTCTATAGTCGCCATGTTTTGTGTTATTCCTCGTTAGCTGCGCATGTGCAGCTCGATAGCTGCTAAGTCCTGTGTTTTGTTGCTCTTATTGGCCCGTAGAGATGTGACAGAATGTTCATCCAATCACACTCTGTGTTTTTTCAAAGCCTCTGCCTTTTCTCAAACGTTTCCTATTGAAGCTTTCCCAGATGGATGTGTGAAACATCCATCTGGCATGTCAGGTTAACAGAAATTAGCATTTGAGAACAAAAAATTGTGATCCATGGCTGATTTCACCTCTCATTATTATGAAATTATAATGCCAAATTATTATCCACTGAATCAATCTACATATGATTCAATTTCACATTATCAAGAAGTGAAGGTCTTGATCACTTATGTTTGAACAGTTTGTTTATTAATCCTGTGACTTTTTCACTTCCAGCTTTCATCAGAGGGTTAAAATTGCTCTCGTCGTGGTAAAAATTATTTTTACTGAAAAATTCATCCTGCTCTGGACACAGGCTGTCCTATGACATGAGAGCTTAATGCAGCGCTGTAAGGCATCCAAAATTAGGCAGAGAGATGGCACAGTTCATGGCGCATAAAATGAATGCCAGGGGGATTCAGATAGTATACGGACACGCAGAGGAATGACTGTAGGGGCTCATACGAGTTTGAAAAGTCAGAGTTTCATTCAGCGGGAGAAGTGTTTGGAACTTTGATCATGCTCCAGATTAGACACTCTGGTGATGGATAAACTCTCCGCTATGAACCCCTCTCTGTGTCCTCACTGGGCTCTGTATAGTTAAGGTAACCTACTGATCCCAGGTCAGGTGAAATAACCCCGGTGTCAGATAAGATATTGTATAAATCTGTTGCTATTTCACAGCCTAAACAATGATATTTAGTGTATACTGAGTCATCAACACGTATAATTAATCAACAGTGGATTCTCCGTGTGATGACATGTGACGTATCCGTGCTCAGGCCTGGATGTGTTGAACAGTGTGAGTGCAGGCCCAAGGGGGGACAAGGGAGGAGGGTCAAATGGATTTAACGCGGTATGAGTACAGATTGCCTAGTGTGGGTGTGGTCTAGTCAGTCGCTAATATGCCCAGTACACACACCCAGTCATCTGCCCGGTAAAGGGGCTCAGACTGTTTACTTAAGTACAAACTGTTCATAATTTAGCAGTTTTGTTATTCCTGAAAATTATTTTTAAAAAAGCCATACAGATGTGAAAATTTATAAAAATCATTGAGAACCAAACCCGGGTCCCCTAAGTGACCGTCTTCTATTTCGTAGCTGAGCTAGTGGATAAGCTGGTGACGCAGGCGTAGTTTACATACAAAGCGAAGACAACAACTGAAGTGGCTGGAAAAAATAGATACTATATGTACGTGTACGAACCAACAAATCATCCACTACTGCACTTTTTCATTCCTGAGAAGCATTGGCCGTATAAAATACACTGAGTAAAACGCCATGATCAGAAGTTGATACTGTGTTGTCTGTCTTTCTGAGGGTCTCAGATAGCTACCAGTGTTGGTGGGTGTTGATTAAACTACAAATCGCATGATGACTGCAGGCCAGTTTGCGACCTTTTGCGACATGTTTATGACTCCCGCGCATTCAGATTTACGTCTGCTGCTTGCCATAGAAAGCATGGGCAAGTGTGTTTTCAACGAGTCGTGGCTTGAAATCAGCGATTTTTTATTTTGGTTGGAAGCGGTCCCTAGCAATCGACATGAAGCTCGCTGTAAACTTTGCAGGAGGACCATTCAGTTAGGGACCTTGGGTGTGAAAGCGCCTGAGTCTCACTCCAAGGCAGAGAAACACCAGCTTGCCATAAAAAGCCTTCAGCGGGCTCAAGCCATCACCCAGTTTTGTTCGCCACCCCCGCCGTCTTCGTCAGTGCCTGGTCCCTCCGGACTCCAGCACAGTGTCACTACCACTTCAGCTAATGACTTTCAAGCTACATTTGGATCCAGGGATCCAAAAGGGATGAGCTCAGACATATGTAGGGTGAGGTTGTATACAGGATGGGCCATAAGTTTCCATACATAGGAAAAATAATCATTCATGTTGGACAACCGTTTTTATTTATATAATGTGCTCTATATGATTACCATTGTTTTGAAAACACATTAATATGGGTTTTCCATTGTTGATGAACTTGCATTAGCACAGCTGAAGTTATGCTTGTAATGGTGTTGGTGATACGTTCCTTGAGATGATTTATGTCTCGTATCTTCACTTGATATACCATGGCCTTCAAGTGCCCCCAAAGATAGAAATCAAGAGGGGAGAGATCTGGGGATCTGGGAGGCCACTCCACATAAAAAAATATACTTTATACATTTTCCTATGTATGGAAACTTATGGCCCACCCTGTATAGACATATATTAGTGTTGTGTTGGGAAGGTTACTTGGGTTAAGAAGGTAACTGTTTTAATTGTTATCTGTTTTATGCTGAATTAATTTAATGTTTGTTTATTTGTTTTTTATTTTGTTTAATCTTCAATAACAAAATTAATAAAAATAAAAGGTTTTGAATTTCTGGGATGATTTGAACGTTTCTGGTAATGTGTCATGTTGGTCTAAAATTTCATTCCCGATGGTCTCAAGAGGTCTTTAAAAGGTCTTAAATATAACTTACTGAAACCTGCAAGAACCCTGTGTTTAATCAATAGTTAGACTTAGTAAAGCATAAACTGATGCAAAAACAATAGTCCGCTGGTTTCTTTAAATTTCCCAAGACGTGAGCTTAATAACAACTCCCAGAGCATCTGGAGTGAAAAAACTGTCACTCAAAAACTCGTTGGCCAATAGGGAAACACCCCAGAAAAAGCCCGCCCACACATGACATTTGCGTCAGAACTGAGAGCAAAAACTCAAGAAACGCAAACAAAGAATCACGCAGGGCAAACACAAAACAGAAGAGCGAGAGCAAAAGTCTGATCACTGAGAGAGAAAAACAGGAACTGTAAACAAAAAGATAGATGTTCAGAATTTAAAGACAAATAATTTGGTTGCTATTTTGAATTTGTACTCTTGATGTAAACTTTTTTTTTGCTTTGATCACAATTTTTTGTTCTCAAATGCTAATTTCTGTTTGGTACTGAAAAGTTTTATTTTTAATCTTTTTGACACAAATTTCATTCCATTAAAATGTGAGGTAAAATGTGAATTTGTGGTCACATGAAATAGCCTGCAACAGGAACAGGTCAGCTTACCAACTGGGACATCTAACCACACTCTACCTCACCCATGGCTTTTTAAAATGTTTTACAGTTTAGAAATACTGCTTTTGCATCCTCACTGTACAAATCGCACTGTCTATTAAATTTGTAACGTGTCCCTGACAATAAAGACTGTAAAATGTATTAAAGTATTATAGAGTGTTGTTTGCAGCATGCAAAATATCATTTGATCATGTCCCACCAGAGTCGTAATGACGTCATCAAGGAGCGTTTTAGCATGGACTGGAAATCAGACGTCACGTTACGACTCGCTGCGCTCCACATCTACATCACTGTGTCCTCTGCAAGGCCCAATCAAAAGATCTCTCTCAAACATGTGGAGTAAGTCACAAACCTCCTTTTTAATTAGCTTTCAAAAAAAAACTTGTTAGCAACTATATCTCAAGTTGATGAATCAGACTTTCTTTTTACCTCATTAACAATTCTGTGTATAATATCCATGAGTCCCAGAGTAAAGTTTGTTCATTCAGTAATGTCTGAATAATAAATAATTCATCTGAATTGTATCAAAAAACTTAAATTACTCATGGATCAGTTTTCCTGGTTAATTTAGTCGGAAAAAAATCTATTGCTTCGTGAAATTACAGCTCTCCCTCAATTTGCTCATTTATTCTTCAGTATGTCAACCTAGCAAGTAATTAGCTTCTGCCAATCACAGAAGCAGAATAGATCCTCTGAACTTGTAATAGACTGCAAGTCTGACTGTGGTTGGAGGGGAGCGTAAGCCTACCGTGTCTTTCTTTTCCAAACTCTTTGGTCTCCACTGTTAAGAAATCCTCCCTGGACTCTGATTAACAATTTCATTAATGTTGCTTTCTCTTGCATGCACATCTTTGTCTCTGCTCTCCATCTCAGAAAAGAGTGGGGATTGGAGCCTTTCCTTCCCCTCACTCTGCTTCCAACAGTCAAGGAGAAGAATGTGTGCAAGACCCTCTCTCAGCTGCTGAAGACCTACCAGCATCCACCACCCTCGGGCAACAAGGTTCCTCCATGACTTTTCCATGACTGAAACATGTAGTTAATTCTCCATGGGGGAGAGAGGATATTTTCATTTCTTCACTCTATGTTTGTGTGTTTAAAAACTAGTCCTTTATCTTTTTGGACAAGCCCTTCATCCCTGTAGATGTAACTGTTGCATAAGACCTAAAGATCAAGATCTGTAGCTCAACAGTGCCCCCAAGAGGACATAGAGGCAAGATGAACAAATATGAACATATTTTGTTTATCACTGTGTTGACAGGTCCCTCCACTCCAAGGAAAGCTGCAATACATGCGTGTGCTTAACGACCTCCCACCTTTTGGTGGAATACTGTTTCAGACTGTTGGACTGGTAATACATTTATTAATCTGGCAAAGGAGTTCATATATATATAAAATTATAAGTTCATTCCTTCCTGTATGTGCCAAAATGGACTGATTTTCAGAATTTTCTCCATAATGATGGTATAATATAATGTTCCATTATTGAAAAAAAACAATTAGTTAAGTACTTCCTGTTTATCTTTTCCTACAGGATGACAAACAATCAGCTACAACATTACTAGTGGGTCCTCGTCATGGCATAAGTCACGTGATTGACCTAAAAAACAACCTCACAACTGTTCTGGCTGAGTTCAGCAGGGTTGCAAAAGTTCAGCTCTACAGAGAGAGCCAAGGAGTGGCTCGTGTGGAGGTGACCATCCATGAGGCCAAGGTATTTCAAAAAATTTCTCTTGCTGTCTAAATCTACCAGTTTAGAGAAGGGGAATTATTTATCTTGCATGCAATCAAAACAACACAGTAGATAAATTAAACAAAATAAACAAATTGAGCAGGCAATGCTCATTGCCTGCCCCCTAAAAAGTCTCCTAATTCCCCTCCCTTCCATCCCATGCAGCCCCTGGTCCTTCTCATGGAGTGGCCTGATGCCAGTAACTTTGCATGCCTGATCTCTGGCTACTATAAACTGTTTGTAGACCCAAAACGGACCATCTACTTCCGGACACCCGGTCAGTCACAGCTGACTAAAGCAGGTATGTCAGAAATTTAATTCATATGTTGGGGTTAATTTTAGAACTTAAATTTAAATCTCAAATTAGGACATACTGTGTCTATAAAAACTATTCACCCCCTTTGATGTTTCACCCTTTTATTGATAATATAAATCAATCATGGTCTATTTAATTTAGCTTTTTGGCAATAGAATTACAAAAAAAACTCTTTAATGACAAATTGAAAATTAAAAAAAGATTTCTACAAAGTAATGTCAATCAAATAAAAATATGTAAGGTAAACTGACTGCATAAATATTCACCCCCTTTAAAGTGGCTGACCTAATTCAACAGAGGTCCAGCCAACTGGTATAGTATACTCACAATTAGTTAAACAGGGATCACCTGAGTGCAGTGAATTTGTCTCAAGTGATTGTAGTATACAGACAGACACCTGTGTCTGGGAGGGTCAGTCACTGGTTAATCAGTATTCCTGGCTACCATTACACCATGAAGACAACCACAAACCAGCAAGTCAGGGGATGGATACAAGACAAATTCCAAGGCACTGAACATCCCCCGGAGTTCAGTTAAATCCATCATCAAGAAAAAGAAGGAATATGGCACATGTGTAATCTGCCTAGATCAGGCCATCCTCACAAACTCAGAGACCATGCAAGACGAAGACTAGACACCAAGACATATGACAACTGAAGGATTTTGACAGACACGCCATCCCCACTGTGAAGAATGGTGGTGGCAGCATCATGCTGTGCAGACTGGCTGTCAAAGGATTTAAAGGAAGAGGGTAAAATAAAGGCAGCAAAATATAGGTTTAATCCTGGACAATCTTATTCAGTCTGCAAGAGAACTACTGCTTACTTACTACAGCAAGATAATGACTTGAAGCATACAGGGACATCTACACAGAAATGGTTTAAGACAACAAGGTGAATTTTCTGGAGTGATCGAGTCAAAGCACAGACCTCAGTCCAATAGAGAATTTGTGGCTGGACTTGAAAAGGACCATTAATGCCCGATACTCGTACAACCTGACAGAGCTTGAGCAGTTTCACAAAGAAGAATGGAGTAAAATTGCAGTGTCCAGATGTACAAGCCTGACTGAGACCTATCCACACAGACTCAGTGCTGTGATTGCAGCCAAACATGCATCTATTAAATACTGACTTGAAGGGGGTGACTATCTGTGCAATCCTTTATTTAACATTAAATATTTTATTCAATTGATATTACTTTGGACAAATCTGTTTTCACAGAGGTTCTTTTTTTGTAATTTCATCTGGTCAAAAAAGCTAAATTATATCGGCCATGATTCATGTACAAAATCAATGAAAAGGGGTGAATACTTCTTATAGACACTGTATGCATCACAGGCTCAAATAAAACTTTCTAATGTTTGAAGGTTTCACATCAAACATTCATAAAACAAGTCTGCATAATAAACATGTCTCTCTATTAACATCATTTGCATGCCAGGCAATATTTGGCAAACTTCATTGTGTGTTCAGTCTACATGGGTTTTGATCTGCTTCCCCATTGGCTGAAATCATTGCCTGCAGTAACAGAGTTGTTCTGGACCTACCATCCCATGGCGCCCTCTGCTGTCTCTCCTCTCATCTCAGTCTTGACTCATTGGAATGGGATACTACATACATCTTTTTTCTAACAGAATAAAATCATGGAATTTTGGAATGATTTGTACTTCTTGCTGTAATCATTGACATAAACTGTTCAGACATGAACAGAGCCTCTGCCTGTAGTCTGACTAAAAGAAGGTCATCATACCATCACATCCCACCAAAATCTAACCCTCCAACCTTAAACAAACTTCAACGTTTGACATCCATCTCTAAAACTACAATATCCATGTGACCACCAGCTTTCGCCTCTTCTTTCCCATCTGGATATTCTCCATCCCCACCAGTTCCTTACACCTGAAATTGTCCACTGCTCTGACACTTCTATCCTTAGATTACAGAAGCTCCCACCATGCCCACCCACGATCTGGGGCCACCGGCTTGTCAAGTGGAGGGCGTCGAGGGGATGAGAGGGAAAGTTCACACAGAGAGTCAGGGTCTGCAAGGGCCCTGGTTCCAGCAGAGCCTCAGCATTTAGGCTTGTGTCACGTCCACCTACGAGAGCATCAACAACTTCACGAGCTGCAAACACAAGCTGAAGCCGAGCTGGACATCAATGAGAACCTAATTTCCCAAGAGCCCCCTGGGCGAGGCCGAACCAAGTCAGACCCCACCCAGCAGAGTACAGAGGAAATATCTGGGGTTTTAGAGACCCCACCAGTGGATAATGCAGCCTTCAGAATCAGAGCCCAAACAATGAGTCAGTCCCAGAAAAACCCAAGATACTTCTGTGACTCCTGCAAAGCCAGGCACAGGGCAGAGGGTCTGTCAGCAGCTGTGAACAGCAGTGGGAGTGCGGGCAAACACTGCTCCAGTGCTTGTGCCTCCAGAGATGGAGGTGCCGTTGACCTCATGGCTCTACCACCCCCAGGAAATGAAGAAGAAGATGAAGAGGAGGTAGAGGTTGGTGGAGAAAAGCTACAACCTCCACCACCTGCGATTGCAGCACCCCCACCAGGCTTTCGGGACAACAGTTCAGATGAGGATGACACAAAGAGGAGGAGAAGAGCTCGATTAAGTGCGAGCCCAGCAGCCGCCACTGGAAAACTGGCCCCAGCCAAGGAAGATGTGCCTGTGACACTGATCGATAATGTTTCCACCAGGACAGTCCGCGATCATGCCCAGGAGCTTGATGATGCTCTGGTGTCCACCTTACAAGCACTAGAAGCTTTGGCAGCCTCTGAGGATTACCCTCATCACCCTCAACAGCCGACACAGACTGCAGGTCAACAGCCTCAGTCATTCCACAGCCTACATCTCACACACAGAATTAACACAAGTACTGATATGGTTAATACTGATACTTAATTGAGTCTTCTTATCCAATAGCTATCCATGATTATTCTGAATTTTTGTAATTCACTTCTACACATACCGACAGGATTCTTAATAATGTTGACCAATAATCTGAACTGGAATTTCTAATAAAATAAAGCAAAGATATATTACTCTAATGCTAAAGTTTATGGAAAATGAAGAAGTAATAACCAAAGTTGGTTATTGCATCTTGAGTGCATTTGAATGACTCTGCAATTGGCAAACTAAGTTATTTAAAGATTTAATGAAAGTGTGAATATCTGCCAACTTTTGCTCATTTCTTAATTACATATCTGCATACAAAAGCAGTCAGGCAAGCCCACTGGTGCACAGCAGTCACAAAAGGGGGCATAGTTGATTATGAGTATTTGACATTGGGACTAGATTAAAAATATTCCTAATTGTTTTTTGCTGTTATGTGATTGAAAGGAATTTAATCAAGCAGAAATGTCCCTTCCATAGCTACATGAAACAGTAAAACACGTACATAACAGCTTGATATTTATATTATATTTAACATCCTAAATATATGCTTTGTCCCTTTCCTTCTCAGGGCTGATTGTTTTAGCTGCCATTACACCGGAGTCATCTTTGGATTCAGGCCACGAGACCAACTCCTCTGAGCTGACAGATGTTTCTGAGATGGTATCGGCTATGAAGCAGAACCAGAACCAGGCTTACCTGCTGGCTCACCATATCAACAAAGAACGTATCCTCTGTCGCCGTGATTTTCCCTTGGCTATACCTGGTTGCACCGCAAAGACCATAGGGACCGGAGCATTCTCCGTGGGTCAAATTCGTGCTGGCTGTCCACCCAAGCAAGTAATCCTCAGCAAGACTGTTCCTTTTAAAGTCAGTCCCAGTCAAGAATCCTCAGTGCTTAGTGTTATGACAGAGCAGGGGGGAAACCAAGACACTTCTCAGTCTGAACAGAAGGCAGAAATGAAAGCAAACTCTGAGTCCACCAAAGCAAACACCCCTAATCTCAACTCTGTGTCACCCGAAGAACACAAAGTGTCAGATGCTTCACTGACAGCTCAAGTCAGTAAAGATCAGAAGCTATCTAATTCTTCTGGGGAGTCTCAGCCCCAAAATCTGTCTGAGGGTAAAAAGGGGAAGACTGCAGCACCTCTTAAAACTGACCCCAGCAACAAAGCCTTACCTGTTCTCCTGCCTGTGGACAGAATTGCCTCTGCCAAGATTTCTCCAACTAATATGTGCCAAGATGCCAAGACTGCCTCTAGTGAGACCATGAAGCCTTCAAGCTCCACAGAACTTCTAACTGTTGATGACCTTTTCTGCACATGCCCAGTGCAACAGGATCCTGGGCCTCAGCTGAGACTTAAAGACCCTCAGGTTCAGAAGGTAGTGGTGTTTCAGTCCTCCTCCCCCACAGACGATGAGCGTCTTAGGGCAAAAGGTCTCCAGATGGCCAATAGTAGGGAAAATTCAGTGAAAGTAGGAGGAGATTCTGGTATGGCAAAACATAGCCCTCAAATACAAACCAAGTACTCCCCTCATTTGCCTGTAAAAGCAGAGAGAAAGGAAGCAGCTGAAAGCAAGGCTGAGGGTGCCCAGGGTAAATCCAATCCTGAGGCCCAGAAATGCTCCATAAAATCTTTGCCAATATTAGATGATCCAACAACGCCGAGTCCCTCTGTTGATAAGGTCTCTACTCTTCCAGCCAGAGATTCAAAAAAGCAAGGTGGTGGTAAAGGGAAGTCCCCGCGTAGTGCCCCTTTCTTGAGTTTTAGAAACCTTCTATCAGCTACGTTCCCAGCAAGAATGCGTAGAGAGACGGATGAACGAAGGGCTCAATTGCAGAAAGTCCGTCAGTATGAGCTGGAGTTCTTAGAAGAGCTGCTGAAACCCAAGTCATCCCAAGGTGAATTTTTGCCCCAGGGATCTTCACCTGTGCCCTCAGGCACTCCTTGTGCCTGCCAGCTCCGCACTAGCCCTGTCTTGAAGGCACCAGGTATCTCTAGGGAGCAGCGACGCAGCTGTGACTGTAAGCGAATGTGTAGGGGAATGCGACTACCTGACACACCAGTTGGCTCTACAACAGAGACACAACACAGAGGTAGAGAGAGAACTATCTCAAAAACCCCTCCAGTAGTCCCCAAAGTCCCTCACAACCAAGGTGCTACGAGGAGACCTCAGACCTTAGAGATCAAGACCACAAGAATACGCTCTACAAGCCTTGAGTCAAGAGAGCCAAGAGGAGAGCAGGGTTCCTGCTTGCCCACTTGTACTTCACAAACAGATTGCATGGGAGGTCCACAGTATAAGAAGCTCCAGAGGCGATACAGCATCGGAGAGCTAGATAACAGCACTAGCACTCCTGTTTATGCTGAGGTAAAGCCAAAAGCAAAGAGCCTAGAGAAGGAGATGGAGAGAGTGAGAGCCACAGGGCTGAGACTCCCCACCCCAATAGAGCCGATCCACACTCAGTCACATCAGGACAAGGGGAAAAAGGGTGTGTTTTTCATCCAGGGAGAGGATTTAGGGCGTGAAAGCAAAGATGGTCCTGGAGAGGTGCTGCTGACCCTGCCAAGTGAAGACAGCGAAGACAAAGATAAATGCTGTTCTTTCTGTTTCTGCTACAGGAAGTGTGAAGCAGTGGATGAAAGTAGTGAGAAAGATGAACTATCATACTCAATACCACTTCAAGTCCTCCCAGGGATGGAGCTGGACTCTCGTACCTTCCCTGTAGTGAGCAAAACGCTCCAGGTTCTTAATGCAGAGGACTGTAGCGGGGAAGAGGAGGAGGAGGAGGAGGAAGAGGAGGAGCCACAGACACAGGAGATTGACCTGAGAGCCTGTGGGACATTGGAGGGGAGCTTGGCACGAGTACAAGCTCTGCAGGGGAAAAGTTTCAGCTTGCCTGATGGCTTTCTTAATGCCCAGTTGGATGCTAATGAGCTGCTTGCCATCCTGCGTCAGTGTGCCAACAGCCCACAAGCCGAGGGTGAAGCTCGTCTTCCTCCCTCACAGATTACAGAGTACAAACAGGAGTTGGCGGTGCGCTTCAAAGAATTCAGAGCATCTTGTCGGCGAGTGGCAAGTGTTGAAAAAAGCCCAACGCGTATGCTTGCTGTTGTATCAGCCAGCTTTCAAGTACTGTGTGAACTGACTCAGACCTTCATCAAATTAGTCAGGGGGGTTCGTTCTGAGAACCAAAGGCTGCAGCTGTTGAGAAAAGTTGAGGAAGTAGCTATCAACTACACTTTACTTCTACGTGCAGCAGAAGAATCAATGGGACACTCAAGCAGTTTGCCGACGAAGACTGTGAGCCCTCAAGTTCCCTCAAACACCAATAACATGAGCTCTCTCACTCGACCCATCAAAACTCTGCCCGCCCAGTAAGAACATCTCTGGCAGGGGTGGTCCAGATTGTGGCTGGCTACTCTATCCAAAATCATGATTTGTTTGTTTACATTTTTTTAAAAACTCATGCAATGAATCATCCTCAGTGCAAATGGAAATGAACCTGTTTCATCTCATGTTTACAGGCCCTGAGGTAGCCTTGCGGTTCTTGTTTTGAAATATAAAGTTATACTTAACTAATGCACAATGGAATAAGAACCCTACAACAGACTGGGTGATACAGGGCTAATCACCTCATCAATACTTACAATATAGAAAGTCACTATAGTATAATATTTTATATGTAATGTACATTTGAGTTGTGTCTACTTAGCAAATAATATAAAGTTTTGTGAAGAAAAAAAGTGAAGAATATATTTGAAATGTATTGATTAAAGAGAACTATGAAGATTACATTAAATCATCACAAATAAATGTATGCTCCAGACAAAAATATTTCAGAGAACTCGTCAAGTAGCGACTTCTGTTAATTGCATAGTCCAAGGCATTGGTTTGGCAAGATGGTGATGTGTGTGTTTGTTAAGTTTTCTAACTGTTGTAATGCAAAACAGAGATCTCTGTTGGCTTTTTGACAGCATCTGGTGTACTAATGTGAGAGTAAAAATGCAAGTGGCAAATATGAAAACAGCTGAAAGACAAGTATGACATTTTAACTCCACCGACTGACAGAGGCCCATTTTCTCAATTTAACAGTGCAGGTATTGACACCTGCTCAGGGCAGACAATGTAGCAGAGAACCAAGTCATAGTCTTATCACTACACAGCAATGAGTGTCATTACCTCACTGAGCTGTGCAGAAGGAACATCCATACTGTACTTAATAACGCACAGTGTATTTTACACCATCACTGATCCACGTCTCACTTGCATCAACCACACTGTTGTAGTTAAAATAGCTGTCCACTTGCAAGTGAGTAAGCTTATCAGTAGAGTTTTGCACAACCTCTGAAATTAGCTCTGCAAGTTGAAATGTATCTTTTAATGTTCAATTAAGTGTTTTTTATTCACTCTGCTGCTTAATAACTGACTTGAGTCCACAACACCAGTTATACATAAATCATCTCCTCAAAGCTACAGCTTACCCAACTTTAAGGATCTTTTGTTTTTATTCAGGTTTTCAGATAAAGTATTAACAAATTTGCTTTCTATGTGCTGTTTAACATTGTGCAATCTAGCAAATATATAAGAAACACACAAAGTAGTTTTCTATGTATTTTAATAAAACTAACACATCTGTTCACTGTCTGAAATCTTCTTTGTGTCTCATCCTCTTGTTCTTGGAAGTAAATCACTGAGGCTTATTTGTGCTGGCCTAACATGTGTACTGACATACTGTTAGAAGAAAGTGCTATTAAAACTAAGTTGGGCTGCTACAATAGGAAAGACAAGAAATATGATACAGCTGTTTCTGGCGAAGTTATTTGGTCATTTTGGGGTAAAACCTGAAACCCTGATTAACCTCTGTCAAAAATCAATTAAAAAATGTACTTGATGTTTAAAATCCATGTTAAGTCAATGTATTTAACTAGATCATCCACTATTTAATGAATCTGTAGTATTAAATCAAGGATGATAAAAAAAGCCACAAGGATGACGTAATGTTTGTAAGATGATGAGCAGTAGGACTCAACAGGGTCTCATTAAAACACAGTTAATACTTAAAGTACCTGTGAAGTGATTAAAAAAATCTTTATTTCAGATTAGTTATATGATAGGCCACTGTGCTACGAACAACCAGGCCAAATTCCAGTCATAAAAAATAAGGATTTATAATCTGCTCTAGGATGGTGTGGGCATATCAGTCGAATCAGACGAAGCCACACCCACTCATGAGAAATATTATCCTCTCGATTTAAAAAAAATGCTTCTCATCAGAGTGCAGCTTCCTGGCTGCCACTGTACTGAGATGAACTGCTCAGTGATTTTATATCACTATAGAATTGGGGGCAGGGCAAGACTAGTGATGTCATGGGCTCACATTTTTGCTCTGCCCTAAGCAAACCAAGCCAGGAAAGAGGTGAACAACTTTCTAATGGTCTCAATAAAAATTCTGTCACACATAGATCTTAGTGTTTTCATGTGTTTACAGAAACCTTATTCCAACATATCTAGAGTGTTATGACACAACATTTGGATTGCACTTTACAGGGACTTTACCAGCCGAGTAATGTTTTGGTTATGTGAGTTGAATATTTAATTTGCATATACAGGTATGATTTTGAGCGAGTCTTTTCTGGCATAAGGCGCGTTTTAATCATTTTAGCAATGCAGTGTCACATAAAATGTTTTATTTATACTCAGTTTATATGAAATGAAAATGAGATTTCCTGCATGTTTTTCTTGGTTTCAAACTTATTTGAGGAGTTAACAAGCACTTTCTTTTAACAGTTTGTCCTTTGCTGTTGATGTTGATCTGTCCATACTCATATGCAGTGTGTTTCTCTTTCACTGTACTGCATGTTTCCCAAAACGTATTCGACTTTCAGGGGCAGATTCTTGAACAACTAGCTGATGAGACTGTTTATATGGATCGACTTTCAGTTCTGAAGTGGAAACTAGGCTAAACTGAAAGGCCGTGATGGCAATATGTTTATAATATTCTGTATGAAACTGTATTATTCTACACCGCAAATGTAAATAGTAAGACAAAATACTTGAGAGGATACAAAACACTTTTAAAGCTTACTTGTAACATTTCAATTTATTCAAACTATTCACTATTTTGTTAAAAGGAAAAGATAAAACATGTCTGTATACGTTAATTATTTATAGTAGTAATGTAACATAGAGACTAATAGCAAAACATATATTTTAATGAGTATATTACAAGCATAAAGCATGGGACATGTTTATTTTTATAAACAGAACTATCCGGACAACATTCTCTCATCAGCACTTGAACATTTTGACATTATGATGAACATTTGTTGTGGTTGTCATTGTTCAGTTGCTTTGCTAAACTGTGTGGATTTGTCTGTGTTTCATTCACACAATAAGCCCGCCATGGCTTAATCCATTGTTTCTTTCTGTGCTCCTTTTCATTCCTGTCTTTATTTACTGTCAATGATCTTGTCGTCACTGTGGTCTTCTGTCTGTGTACAAAGTTAACTCATGTTTTAAGAGCAATAAAGTATATTGTATAAACTATTTCAGAGAACTTGGAGATGGCATTGCATGTGGTTAACCTGTTGTCGTTGCAGGATGTCCATTTGAATGAATTCACAAAAAATACATCATGTGAAAGATAAATTACCTGGACGCGCTTCTCTTGCTGCAAGAGGTTGCCTCTAGCAAAAACTAATGTTGACTCAACAGTGTAAACCTCACTGTCTTAACACAGTAACCATTTAAGTTAAATTGTTTTGTTTACATTTAAGAAAGGTTGACTTAAAAATTTTTCTGTTTTACTTATGTTATTGTTAGGCATTTGAAAGCAGATTGAAGCCTGCCACAAGCAACTCAATTAACATAAACACTGAAATACGGCTTGCTCAACTGCAAGACTCAGAGATAATCCACTTTAAGTACAATAGCCTGTGGGTTTTTAAACTCAACAACTCTAGTTTTATGCACCTGTCAAAACGAAGCAATGAGTCATAGTAAAAGAGGCTAAATTCACAGTAGACATTTGACATGTCTTAATCGGAATTATGGCAAACATTTAGAATAATGATAAACTCCTCCAGGGTCCATTTACCACTTTAATGGAGAGACCACCTGAAAACCATGGAAAAGACATAACAACCGTTAATGTTACAAGACAAAAAAACATTTTCCTATTTAAAAACTCATTCTTACCTCTTCTTTTAACTCCATTGTGGTAAAACGTATTGCTACAATCCTTTTAATCTGCCATGTTATCTCTGGAGTCAAGCAGCCCAGGGAGTACCAAGCATGTTCCAAGGGCCTCTGCCAAAATAAGGAAGGTTGCTTTAACACAAAGGTAATGAGCACTTTTGATACCTGAATTAAGGTAAAGAGAGAATGATTATTAATTTGACTAAATAATAAAAAAGACAGATTAAGCTTATGGGTAGTTTCATAGAGCGGTCAGCATACAATGCAGTGTCCTTCACATACCAACAAAGGTGATGCATGTTTGCTAACACTGATGCATTGATGTCCATGTTTATGGCGGGGGGTGGGCGTAATCAAAATTATATTTTAGTCAGTAAATTGAAGAACATCCGCACGACAGATTTGGTGACTGTGCGAATATGAGCTAACCTCGTTTGTGCTATTTTATGTTTTTTAGTAAGGTTATACTGCATTAAAGTTCTCTAAATATGATATGACTGTGTAACCTGCTCGCTCACGTGCCTCTGGTGTTGGCTCCTTTTGACCGGAATTACGTCATCACGTCAGGACGCAAGTGAGGGCGTGCGCGCAACTATCGGAGGAAAAACCGCACGCGAGCTGTGTGGGGCATAATGGTGGATAGGTAGGGAAGACACTTTAGCTCAGCAGGAGCAGCTCTTCAACTGTTGAACTGTTTCAGTAGTCGTCTTGGACTCTTTGATATTTGTATCTTCATTCTGACTCGGTGGCGCAGCCCGCTCAACCTTATCGACGCCCTGGACCGTAACAAAATGCCGAATATCAAAATATTCAGCGGTAGTTCACATCCGGACCTGTCTCAGAAGATAGCAGACCGCCTAGGTCTCGAACTGGGGAAGGTTGTTACAAAGAAATTTAGCAACCAAGAAACATGGTGAGTTGTTTGCTGATTTGGCTGCTTGTTGCGGCTTATATTTAGAAGAATTCGTACCTGGTATGCAAATGCTGTAGCCTAGCGACATGTATGTGGTTAGAAATGTGGTGTCACGGTGAATTTGCCGCGCAGTGTTGTTTGGAACTTGTAGTCCACGCATGTCTGATAAATAATGCTTACTTGCAGCTTGTCTTTTGGTCGTTAGCACCTTTCTGTTGTAACTTAACCGACATTGTTACGTCATATCATGAATCACGAAGAGACTTTCACTTGTGACTCAGCTGTTCTTTCCCCTAATTTAACAATTGTTCACTCAAGGCGCTGTTTGCCCTGCCTCATCTGTCTCCAGCCTCGCCATCTATGTTACCTTCATGACACTAAGTGTTGTTTGTCCCGTCCCCTCTCTCTTCTGACAGCGTGGAGATAGGAGAGAGCGTACGTGGGGAAGATGTTTACATCGTGCAAAGTGGATGTGGAGAGATCAATGACAATTTGATGGAGTTGCTGATCATGATCAATGCCTGCAAGATTGCATCTGCTTCCAGGGTCACGGCTGTCATCCCCTGCTTCCCCTACGCCCGGCAAGACAAGAAGGACAAGGTGGGGGTGAGGGATATCTGTCTAATTACTTCTGTCATGCCATTTGCCATCAAGCTTCATGACAAGAAGCCTGCGGCCATGTCCATCAATAAACGCTCAACAAGGCATATTTGCTTTTCTTTTTGTTTGTTTTTCCTTCTTTCATTCTATATGCTCAGCAGTTCCTCCCCCATTCTTTCTTGTGTGGCGACAGTATTTGCCTTTTGTTTGCTCTCATTCAAACATTTAAATCACCTGCATGGATGGAATGCTGCACTTTAAGCTATGAAAGCTAAATGTTAAGACACTTAATATCACAAGATAGTATTGAATATTTTGTTATGAATTTGTTTGATAGTAAAGGAAGCAGTTGTTGGGTCAAGATACTGTTATTTTAAACTCTGTGTACTGTTTTAAGTTAAGGAAATGAAAATGATTCTCTGTACCAAGCCAACAGTTAAATGTTATAATTAGAAACAAGCATTGCTTGCCACTTCACTCACTCCATGTGACTGAAGAGATCTGTTTTCATTTCAGAGCCGCGCTCCTATCTCTGCCAAGCTGGTTGCTAACATGTTGTCTGTGTCAGGCGCTGACCATATCATCACTATGGACCTGCATGCCTCACAGATACAGGTGAGCAGGAAAAGTAGACCTGATTCTTTATAATTCTGTTAATATTTGCTGCTCGTCATTCTAATTTCTTAACCAATGTACAATGTTTTAAAGTGTTATTTCAACCTTGACTTTCATAGTCAGTGCATGAAAAAGAAACAAGTGGCCTTTTTATGGGTCATGTCAGCGGTAGCTGATTTTCAGGTCATTTTGCCCTCCTTAATGTGCCTTCATTTAAGAGGTGCTGGAAAAGATTGATTCACGTCAGAATATTCATTTTCAAGAGTCTTGATCAAAGGAAAATATACAAAATCAGTATTTTTTAAAACATGATTTATTTCACCCTAAACAGGTTTTCAACAGCAGTCAGTTAGAGCACAGCAAACCCTGCTGCTGATTATTTCCTCTGTGCTACATCTCTAGCTCTCCTGGCGTTACTGCAATGGGGTGTGCCATCCAGGCTGCTTACATTAACATTGCTAGCTCTCAGTGCAGTGTTAATTTTGGCAGCTTTTTTAAATTTTAGTCTTAGTCTTTAGGTTAAATGTCTTGTAGTTTTAGTCACATTTCAGTCATTTCTACCCTTTTTTAGTTTTAGTGTAGTTTTAGTTGACAAAAACTCAAAAACATATTAGTCTAGTTTTAGTCCATAACAAGTCCTCACATTTAAGTCTTTACCTTTAGTCTGATCATTTATTTTCTTGCCTAAATCTGGTACCAAATCATGGTAGTGTGTGCCATGCACTCAGCTACACCTGGGGTCCCTGCTTTCTACAGCTAAGAGCCGGAATAGCTATAGATGCATTGTTTTTTGATAGATTTCCCTACAGTGGAGAAATATCATGGATTTTGAATGTCCAACGAAAACCACATTAGATTTTAGTCATCTTGAGGAAAACTGAACTTAATTTTTGTCAGTTTTAGTCATTACAGATCTACTTTTGTTAGTCTTAGTCTAGTTTTTGTCATGAAAAAAGGCTGTTGATGAACATTGTGTGAACAGTGTTAACATTTACATGGCTTTGTCTGACCTACTGATGTGTTGCCTGTATCTGTAGAGCTTGGCCTAAGCCTGTTCTATTTTCACTAAAGAAAAGTGTAATGACGCTCTGTGGATTCTGCAGTCCCCCATGTATGAGGAAGCAGGACCTCACGTGTTCAATACGCTAAATCTGCTAAATTAAATTGAGGCATTTGAGGAATGAGTCAAAAGCCTGAAATGACATCATACACCACCATGTGGAGTTAAAATAAGTAGAAGCTACTGACATTACTTTAGGGATTTGCCAGCCAAATACTGAACGGACAATAAAATAAGTAGATCCACCAACTCCCACAGCATCATTAACAGTGACAGCTTTAGATTTATTATACATAAATATACATACATATTGTTTATTATATGTACATTTTACTGACAGGTAGCTTATCAATAGTTGTCAGTAACCTAAAGTTATCTGGCTTAAGGTAACAAATTTGTATTCATATTTAAGAATTTTGCAGTTTAGATATAGAGAGCTATTTACTTACTTTGTTCATTCCAAGGAAAATTCAAGAATCCAGTTGGGCTAATTTAAGCACAGAAACATTTTATTTTTGTTTCAGAATTTCTTCTGTGTATTAAAATTATTGTACATCATTGAGCTGATAATGTTAAATGATAATTGTGGCTCAGTGTACAGCAGACCGGTGTATGCTGAAATAAACACTTCTTTATTACAAATGGGGAATGTACTGTGAACCAAGAAACAGTTTGACTTCAAAATCTATTCTGAATTTAATGTTGATCCCCAGAATTGAAATCAAATTGTAGTGTGAGATATTGAAAATGACACCTACTTCTTATTTCGTTTTTCTAGGGATTCTTTGATATCCCTGTAGATAACTTGTATGCAGAGCCAGCCGTACTGAAGTGGATCAAGGAGAACATCCCAGAGTGGAAGAATTGTACAATTGTCTCACCTGATGCAGGAGGAGCCAAGAGGTACACTAGTGTCTTGATGTAGATCATCTAGTAGTTGGTGGTAAACTAGTATCAATACAACAACAAAGAAGTGAACCATTCTGGTTTTGGTTCCTGAACCTGATTTTGCACTGGCAGGTGCAGAACATGAAAAGTTGGTTCTTAGCGGGACCCAAATTATATTTGGCTCTTCCTCCTGACCCATGACATCATCAGTGGGTGTGTCATATTCTAGATTGTGATTAAGTGGAAATTGGAGAAAAAGTGGTCTGCTGAGGAGACAGAATGTTTGGTTGCAATCTGGGCATCAACAGACTTCTAGGTGAAGCTGAGGAGTAGGAAAGAAAGCGCAAGTTATATGCCGAACTTGCGGGGGAGATAGCAATGGCTGAGTTTACCCGAATGCCAGCCCAAATAATTGATAATAAAATCATGAAACTGAGGAAGGAATACCAGGACAGCAAGAAAGACTTAGGCAAAAGTTAAGCTGGAAGTGGGGATGCATGTCCATCACGTCCTCCCACTTTGGTGGTGGGAATGCGGGCTTTTTGCCAGAAAGCACTAAGGTTCTGAGACTCCAGAACAGAGCCAGAGCAGGAACCAGAACCAGAACCACGTTTGTCTGAAAGCATTAAGAGAGACTCATAAGATCACTGCTTACTAGCTTTTATGAAAGGCAAGAAAAATACTTTGGTATGATATTTAGGCCACAACACCTAGGCACAAGATAATCTGCCTCTGAGTTCAGTTAATCCTCAAAAGTCTTCCATGGATCAAATTTACTTTTGATTGATTTCAGTTAACTTTATTGGCATGGATGTAACAATGACAATACACAGAGAAAAATCAACAGCAGTAGTAAAAATAAGAAGTAGAGATTATATTAATGTTGTTATAACAAAAGCTTTGTTCAAGTGAATATGTAAAATCTTATAATAAACTACAGATGAAAAAAATAAAGAAATTAATGTTGGATTGAATTTACATATAACATTTTTTAAATGTATTTGATTGAAATTAATTTATATTTAGCCTTTTCCTACTCTTGAGAGGGTTTTCGTTCACTGTATGTATTAACATTGATTTGAACTGTGGATTTCATGCTCTTAATCACTGATGACATACTTAACTGTTTCAGGGTCACCTCAATAGCAGACAGGTTGAATGTGGATTTTGCTCTTATCCACAAAGAGAGGAAAAAGGCCAATGAGGTGGACCGAATGGTTCTCGTTGGAGATGTGACGGATCGGGTTGCCATTTTAGTCGATGACATGGCTGATACATGTGGCACAATCTGCCATGCTGCTGACAAGTAAGCTCCTTTATTTACCTAGAATTGTATGGAAACCAGGACTTTCCCAGCATAGCAAAAGACTATGTCTTACATGTGGATATGACCTATGTGTTACACTATTTCTCCCTCTCTTAGACTTATTTCTGCTGGTGCAACCAAAGTGTATGCCATCCTAACCCATGGCATCTTCTCTGGCCCGGCAATTTCACGCATCAACAATGCATGCTTTGAAGCTGTGGTGGTTACCAATACAATCCCTCAGGAGGAGAAGATGAAACATTGTCCTAAAATACAGGTCAGGCAATAGAAGGTAGCACTTCAAGCAGCAACTTTTTATATAAATGTGACTTTCCATTCAAAATTGCAAAACAAGGAAATGAAAAGTATAATTTCAATAATAATTTGTATTAAGAATGATAGGATTCAAATTGGCTTCAGACTAGTATGTTTTTGAGGCTTTAATTTAAATTGATGGTGTACTTACACATAGTCAAAATTTTTCTTGATGTTCACACATCCTCTCTTTTTTCCCCCAGGTCATAGACATCTCCATGATCCTTGCAGAGGCCATCCGTAGAACTCACAACGGCGAGTCTGTGTCGTATCTGTTCAGCCACGTCCCTTTGTAACATATGGTGTCAACCGTCCACTCCTACCTGCTGTTACACCAAATAAAAGAAGAGGGAATTCCCCACCAAAAACACAACCATTTGCAAAGATGTTCTTCTAATTAACCATGAGAAAATAGAACGAACTGTCATGTCTGTTACTAATGCTGATCCAATACATGAGCACCCCCCCCCACCCCACAAGCAGTGTCCCTTCATTTCCAGGGCACCAAAGCAACCGTAATCTACCTACTTAGGCCAGCGTATTTATTGTACTTGGATAAAAAAAGTGTTTATCCACTGTGAACTTTGTCTCCCCTTTCATAAAATGTGTAATCAGAGTTTTTTCTGACCATCTTGCTTGCAGGAGTCATTTCAATCTGCTCTCTAAGTGCTAAGTGTATAAACTTTCATGCAAGTTTCAGTGGTCAGGAGAAGCATCTGCCATATGAAGCTGTTACAGTGCTTTGTTACAACAAACGGGTGTAGTTTTTCCATGTTTCTCTTGTACATCCTGCTGTTTGAGAGATTATAATTAACGAAGTGAATGTGAATTGAAGTAGTTTACTGTGCCACTGAAGCTCCACTCAACCAAGAGTGCCTCAACAGTCTGAAATGAAATTAATTCTTCCTCCACCTTTTCCACACTCCTGATTAGATTTTTTTTCTTCTGGATCAATTAATCAAGCTTCAGTGTGTCCAGTTAGGCTGTAGATGACTGAGATGTTCCTTTCAACTCTTGAGGTGCCCTCATTGAGTGGGGTTGGTTTGACCAGTGTCCGGGGTTCACCCTGCAAGGTTCTGCGTTGAAGGTGTGTCTATAGAAGCAGTCAGGTATTTTAATTTGGGGTCTCTGCAGGCTGGAGCTTCCTTCAGTAATGTTCACCTGCTTGTTTTTTTGTTTTGTTTTTAATGTCTTGGAGGAAGGCTTTGTCATAAATGTGCAGATTATAAGCCGTCATGTTTACTTTTTCAGTAGGTTGAATGCGCCAGTTATCAGAGGATGTGTTCTTATTAAAATTAATATGAGTAAAAGCTAAGTCCTGTTACTTGTTTTTATTGTCACTACTGGCATTAATGCACCATACATAAAGGCATACATATGTTTAATTAAGGCTGAGGTTCAATATTCAGAAAAATTATAAACAAAAGAACTTTTAGAAGCTGTAAGCAGACATGCATCCATCTGTTAGCTGTCACGTCATAATAAACACCAGTGAGCCTGTTCCATTGAGAGATGTACATGCTAATGCCATAATGCTGTACCAGGTTTGGCAGCTCATATGGTATGCTTTAGATCACTTATTCTTAAAGTCCAGGTCAGGGCCCAAAGTTGGGAAATTTTTGGGGGGTTGCAGAATAAGTTTTCATAATTTTTCCCTACATTATTTAATGACATTTATTTCTGCAGTACACATTATAGCCACCATGGGGAGCTCCACCATAAGTCAAACACAAGTCTCTGCCAGCCACTGGATGGCAAAAAAGCTAATATCACAGTTATTAATGCTTAAAAACTCAAAAATATATATCAGTTAAAGCTGTGGTTTAGCTATATGTAGTGTGGACAAATATAGACACTTTAAAACAGTTCAGTTTAACTCTACACAAGTTTAATTAATACTGTAAATTCTGCTGTGCAATTTGCTTTTATCACAGAGGTCTGATTTTACCTGAACAACCTGGTTGGAGATATATACTGTTGTTCTTTCCAATGATGAAATGTACTATTTTTTTGTGCAACTCCAAAGTAGCCACTCGGTACTCAATACTGAATTTAAAGTTAACTTCAAATTAAATTCATTTTTTAGTTTTACTTGAGTAGATTTATAGACCAGTTGCTTACTTCTGCTTAGGTAAATTTTAACCAGAGTATCTGTGCTTACCTATACTTGAGAACAGCAGTCGTGTAGCCTACTTTCTCCACCTCTGTCTAAATGAGAAAACAGTTGTGATATGACAAGACTGAGGAACTGAGAAAGTGAAAAAACAGTCTCGTTGGTGGTCTTTAGTGATGTGAAGCGATGTTCTTTCACATGAGTTACACACGAATTCAACGTGATGGTAGGCCTATATGCTCCAAATAACTATGTGCTTTACCGCAAAGCGCTCTGCTGCGGATAAGATAAACACTTTGGTTGACAGATTCAGTAACCAATCACAGACTGGCGTAGAACGTAGACTAGGACGTCGCCACCAATGATCATTCCAGAAGAGGCGGGCCATCACGGACCGGCTCGGTGTCTCAGTGCTTTCTGCCCACGGTTACCGCTACATATTGTCTGCCCGGCTTGACCGTTATAGTTTCCGTATTAAACTGAAACGAGGGGAAACGTGCACTTAAAAAATTTACAGGCATTGTCCTTAGCACCTGCTGTATTGGAGAGCGAAGACGTCCGTGCTGCCTGAATGATGAGTGGCGGAAAATTGAAGTAAACATTAAGATTTATTTTCTACGGTTTTACACGGTAAGTTAAATCTGCCTGTGAATTTCTTTCTTTTCAATCACAGTTTGAAGATTTTAATTGAATGTGTTTTTGTGTTGCATCCTGCCCTGGCCAATGTCATTCTTTTCTCTTTCACTTTTAGCAGAGTCGTAAAAGTGTTTCTGAAACCGTCCTTTGTGTGAATCACTATCTGTTTATTTATCCTGTCTCACTCAATGTCACTGTCCAGCATCACAGTTGTGCCTCAAGGCAATACTAATTTGAATTTCTTCTAAGTTAAAGGATGGCAGGAAGTCCTGGCCATGAAATGGATGAAGAGGGCCTCAGGGACCCTGTGGTTCATTTCCACAGTTACCTGCACGGAGGAACCTCAAGCTTGATATCAACCCTCCCCACCCTTGTCGTCTTTCCTGTCTACAAGACAGTTTTCCGTCAACAGCTCCACAACAGCCCAGTTCATCAGGCTGTGGCACAGCTCTACAAAGAGGGTCCAGTGAAGCTCTACAGGGGCGTGGTCCCTCCATTACTGATGAGGACGCTGAATGGTACACTGCTCTTCGGCCTCCAGGACACCCTCCTCCATCAGCTCTCCATATCATTCAAGAATGTCATCTCCGCTTCTGCTCTGCCTGCTGTGGCTGGATTTGGAGCTGGTATTGTAGAAGCTATTGTGTTTACCCCCTTTGAGCGTGTCCAGAATTTGCTGCAAAACGGCCTAAACGACCGCCAGCTCCCCACCATGAAGAGTGTCCTCATGAGGATGAAGTCAGAGAAGCTGGCTGTTGGCTTCTACAGAGGCTTCCTACCCATCACAGCCCGCAACGCTTTGGGCAGCTCCCTCTACTTTGGTCTGAAGGGTCCCGTATGTGCTGTTGTGGCAGAACAGGGGCTTCCTCCAATGATCTCCTCCTTTATCTCAGGGACGCTGACCTCCATGGCAATCAGCCTGGCTCTTTACCCGCTGTCTGTGCTGGTGGCTAACATGCAGGCACAGGTTGGAGGGGAAGGGATAGGGGTTCTGGCATGCTGGAGGATGCTGTGGACGTCCCGGCAGCAGAGTGTGACTCTGCTGTACCGAGGAGGTTCTCTGGTTATTCTGAGATCATGCATCACATGGGGAATCACTACTGCTGTTTATGACCAACAGCAGAAACAATCAGGCAGATCAGACAATGTTGAAAACCTGTGATTTTATTGTTTTTGTAATTTTCTGTTCAGAAAAGGGTACAACTGTTTTAACATATTTCACAAATACTTGATTTACGGGTACTAGTGAGTAAACAGATACATCTGTTGTCTGTGGAGGTTCTCTGTCATCCAGGTCATGGTATTTCTAGGCTTGATCTGAAAGGCAAATGGACTTGGTTGATTCTTGAAGATGTTCCAACTCTCCTCTGAACAGCTTCTACAGATCTAAAAAAAAGCACAGATGAAGTAGGAGAGGAGAATTGTCATGAAATATTTAATCTAGGGATGCATGGTATTAGATTTAAGCTGAATTTGATATATCAGTATTCCCAATTTGTTGCATACATACATTTTTCATTTGAGAAAATTATTCTTCTCATGTGCTAGAACTCTGTGGAGCCCTAAAGAAAATGTAACCCTTTTATGGAGCTTGAATTTTCAAATTAGAATGAATTATCCTAATTAAACAGCAGGTTTGCTGGTTGCTTCCCTAAAATAATCCAAAGAAAGTGCAAAAATGACATGCACACAGTATTAAAGATGTAAGTATTTGTCATTCAGATTTTAAACTTTATTCCTTGAACATACTTTTAAGTTTAAGGAATAAGGATCATAAAGAAAAAAAAAAACCTCAACTGAGGTAGGCGTGTTGCTTCTGCTTCAGGGCCTGCTTTTTTTTGCACTCAATGTACACAATTTCCTTTTTACACTTCTAAGCGTGTGGTGTGGATAAAAACAAGGTCTGTATGCTCAATATTTTTCTTTATTCAAAGAAAAAATAGAAGAATATACAGATATCTGGCCAGTGTAGCTGCTGTAGATGTGGAAATTACAACATAGAAAAACCAGACTGACATTTCCAGTATCACTGCTGTTCCCAAAACTGATTTCAGAAGTCCTACCCCTTCTTGATTTTGATGGGCAGCAGCGACATTAAACATCACACTGCTGTTCAAAAAGATGAGCTGTTTTCAATTGAGAATGCTGTGAGCGTAGAGACAAAAAAACAGCAGATGCTGTGAACAAAAAAAATTGGTTTTGTATTAAAATGGGTCCTGCCAGAGAAAAATACAAGGGCTGTGGACACAGGCCCTTAAATTGCACTAAATTACTCATACATTCATGGAAAGCCGATGAACATCAGCTGAAAATATCAGCACAAATTTCCACATCTGCTGATGCCAAAAATGAACTTATTGAGCTGTTATCTCCAGATACTTTCATTTTGCAGATACAGTATATTGCCAAAAGTATTCGCTCACCTGCCTTGACTAGCATATGAACTAAAGTGACATTTCATTTTTAATCCATAGGGTTTAATATGATGTAGGTCCACCCTTTGCAGCTATAACAACTTCAACTCTTCTGGGAAGGCTTTCCACAAGGTTCAGGAGTGTGTTTATGGGAATTTCTTCCAGAAGCGCATTTGTGAGGTCACACACTGATGTTGGACAAGAAGGCCTGGCTCTCAGTCTCTGCTCAAATTCATCCCAAAGGTGTTCTATCGGGTTGAGGTCAGGACTCTGTGCAGGCCAGTCAAGTTCATCCACACCAAACAATCTCATCCATGTCTTTATGGACCTTGCTTTGTGCACTGGTGCACAGTCACATTGGAACAAGAAGGGACCATCCACAAACTGTTCCCACAATGTTGGGAGCACGAGAAGCGCGATTCGTCACTCCAGAGGACGTGTCTCCTCTGCCCTAGAGTCTAGTGGCAGCATGCTTTACACCACTGCATCCGACGCTTTGCATTGCACTTGGTGATGTATGGCTTGGATGCAGCTGCTCAGCCATGGAAACCCATTCCATGAAGCTCTCTATACACTGTTCTTGACCTAATCTGAAGGCCACATGAAGTTTGGAGGTCTGTAGTGATTGACTCTGCAGAAAGTTGGCGACCTCTGCGCACTATGCGCCTCAGCATCCACTGACCCCACTCTGTCAATTTATGTGGCCTGCCACTTTGTGGCTGAGTTGCTGTCATTCCCATCCTATTACAGTACCATGCTGGAATTCACTGAGCTCCTGAGAGTGACCCGTTCTTTCACAGATGTTTGTAGAAACAGTCTGCATGCCTAGGTGCTTGATTTTATACACCTGTGGCCATGGAAGTGATTGGAACACCTAATTTCAATTATTTGGATGGGTGAGTGAATACTTTTGGCAATATAGTGTATGTTGTGCACAAAAGCCACATCCTTTCAGATCAAGCCTAGCTGTTAGGATGCATATTTCTCATTGGACCATGAGCTCCAAACATCCAATTTTACAGTTATTGTAACCATTACACCAACAATTCCATTATCTTACCTGTTGTATTTGTCTGATTCCTAGTCAGTTATCTCATCGATTAAGTAATTTGGCATCCTGTTTCATGAAACTTTCAGACAAAGATTTGCTTGTTACATGTATTTTACTTTTTAATGCACATATCCTTACTATACAAACAGTTTAAAGCTTATTTTTAACTCTTTATATCTTGAAATATGATTTTTATCTTGCCTTGTTAAATGAATTTGGCCTTTATTTAGTGTAATCTGGCTAGAATTGACTAGAAATAAGACAAATACACTTGGTAATATTTGAGTTTTGTAAGCTTTATCACAGGAGACATGTTCCTGTCTGAAAAGCTCTTTTTTTTCATTCAGTATCAACAATGACTCCGTTCTACTCAGGTACCATGACACTGACACAGTTTGCATAATGACTACCTAAAACTGAAGCACTGGGACATCCACCATATAATTTTTTTAATTAAATCAGTCTGTTTTACTCTGTTTTATTTTTAAATGTTAAAAAAAGGAAATAGTCTGTGTAAAACTCAGTGCAGAGTCTACTAAACCAACACTGCCACTTTTATCAGTCAGAATGCAGGAGAAAGGTGCTTCAGATTATTTGACCTCAAATTGTTTGTGCGCATGTAGATGTGGTAAATCATAGGTGCCTTGTTTTTTATCGTCTTAAAGAGGAACTCCTTCAGTGTGCACTTTCACACCTCAGACTTCACTGCTCGTGTAGAACCTGCCCTCTTCTCTTTTCCTGTTTTGAGCGACTTTTCTTTTGTGGTCCATGTCTACGTGGTATTAAGATGATAGAACAGTAAAAGAGGGGGGAGGATTGGGGATAGCGTCCTTCAAAGGTCATAACCCTGACTGAAACCATCTCAGTTTAACAGCTTTGTCCACCTTATCCCTTGCCTCCACGAGTGAGACTTTGCATTTCAAGATGCAGATGCTAATTATTAGAGCAATTTTGGAGATTAAAATAGTTAAAATCATTTGTATGTAATCCTTTCAAAACAAGTGCCACTGGTTTATGTCACTACAGTGATTTTGCTGTTATCATAACTGTACCGGAAGTTCGACCCAGGTTCATAGCTACAGTAGACCCCCTCCAGGAATAAGGTGGATAAACTTCCCACTTTAATTTTTTAGTACCACTGCAATGTAATGCATAACTCTTTCATTACAAATATGGGCATAGGCTTTTGAAATAATGGTTCTTTCCTGGACCTGGACTGTTTGGTCTGGTCAAAATAGTTTCATCTTCAGAAAAGGGAGTCATTTACTTTTATGGATTGGATCCTTTTGGTACCCTTACATCTGTATCAGGATTACTTCACTTTCAAGTGCAATACTTAAACCCTGCAGTTCCCCCAAGTAAGCTAAATGGAGTGAAGCATGTTCAATATGTACTGTCAGGGGATTTTTTTTAATCAAATGTATGAGATAAATATTATGATAGTAGCAAAATAAGAGAAGAGTCAGTGGTCAGGACAGTGTCCAGTCAGCAAAAAGGTCCTTTATAAAGACCTGTCTGCTATCTGGGGCCTTTCCATGAGGTGTTTTACATTATTTCTTTGTCTACGTACAGATGGGAATGAAATTATAAGCCTTCTATGAAAAGTTCATTTTTTAAGTATTTTCCAACAGAGCAAGGAATTTTTGACACAGCGTTTCCAAAATCCTAGTTTTATTTTGGATGTTTTACATTATTTTGCTTTGCACACAGAAACAAAATTATTAAAAAAAAAAAAAAAAAAAAAAACTACCAGGGTCTAAACTGTTATCCCCTGATGATAAACATCAGCTGTGTCTCCTTTTTACTGGATAACAGCCTGCAGTTTTTTGTTGTAGTCTTCAACAAGTCTCAGACATGTCTCCTGAGGAATCCCAGCCCATTCTTCTTTGGCAAATCTTTCAAGCTTCTCCAGATTTGTCAGTCCTCTGGGATGGAACTTAGTCTCCAGTTCACTCCACGGATTTTCAGTGGGATTCAGGTCCAGGCTTTGAGCATGGCAGTCAGTAATGATCTCTTTGGTCTTCTGGAGTAGGTTCTTCACCCGGAGTTATTTATGTTTTGTGATGGAAGACAAAGTGGCAACCCTGACCCATTTTTGCTCCTGACTGCTTCAGGTTTTCTCCCCAAATCCTCACATATCCTTCGTTCTTCATGATTCCTTCCACTTTTACATCCACACAGCATAATAGTCCCACCGCATTGTTTCACTGCGTGGACGGTGTTCTTTGGGCGAGACGCCTCTCCCTTCTGTCTCCAAACAAAAACAACATCTCTATGGCCAAAGAGCTCTAGTTTGGTCTCATCTGATAAAAGGACATGTTACCAATATGCATAATCTTTCTCCAGGTTGTCCAGCATACTCCAGTCCAGGTATCCTCTGCATGATTTGAGTTTTTCTTGGTTTTTAACCTCTCAGTCCATTCCTGTGCAGGGCACTAGGGATTGTCTTCTTTGAGACTGTAATTCTTGACTTGGCTAAGTCATTCACTAGAGTCTTGCCAGTTGTTTTGGGGTCTTTTGACACATCTCTCAATAGTTTTCTTACCAAAGATTTGACATTTTTCTCTTCCTACCTCTGCCAGGCCTGTTGTACTGTGTGGCTCTGTTTAGTTTCTTGATGATATTTCACACTCTAGTTCTTGTGGAAATGCTGTGAAAACTTTGTATATCCCTCTTCTGCTTTGTGAGCATTAACAATCCTTTTCTCAAGTCTAAACTGATTTATTTTGTTTTTACCATGATGCTTTCTCCAGTGACTGCTCAAACCTTTACTGAGGTTTTTATTCTGTGTGTAAATTGGAAGATAACCCTCAGTTTTAAACTGATTTTTCTAGCTTTGAGCATTACAAAGTTAAAGCACATCACAAGACAACAGTGGTTTGTGCTTTTGTACTATTCCTCAACAAAAATGTCACTTCTAAAGGGAGCTAATACTTTTGACCCTGGTAGTTTTTAGCTTTGTGAAATATTTTTGTTTCTGTGTGCAAAGTAAAATAATGTATCCATGTGTTAAAAATGTCTTGGTCTGTTTGACAGCACTTGAGAAATACTAAAAATTTTGTCCTCATCTGTGGGTGTTTTACACGCAGATAATGTTAACCAAAAATGACATTCCCATTAATAAGCACTGTGATACACTGTTGGCCCATGAAGGATGATTCCTGCCTGTATCAAGACTGTAACACCAGTAGAACTAATTCTGTCATTTATATGCATACTCAATAAAATGGTTCAGAACATGTGATCTATCCATGTGTCTGTAACCCCAATGTACACCTGTGCTGAAGCCTTGTAGTTATTGCAGAAAATAGGCTTTTCGTGACTTGTTTTCTATGAACAGGAATTGACATTATCGTTTACTTTCTGCCATTTCCATGCTGTGTGTTGCTTTTCCCGTCTAATGGTGTAATGTCATGGTAAATCTACTAGATGGTGCTATGCCAAGAATAAAACGAAATCATCCCACATTAACGACACATAGCGATCAGTGGCTGCACATACCTCCACTCAGGTAATGGGAGGAACAAATGAATCAGGAGATAACAGTAATGCTTGTGATTTACTGAGCAGCCTGAGAAGTCAGACATCAAGTGTGTCCAATTAAAATGCTTCCTCTGAGTTTAGGGAGCCAATGAGAGGCGGAGAAGCGGAGTCCATGTTGGCGTGCAGAAAGGGCGTGTTGTCTCTATAAAAACCGTTGGTTTGACACAGATTACACAGACGCTCTTTACCTGCAAACGACATCGTCACTGTGCATCTGTGCACCAGGTAAACTACTCTGAAATACCTCTTTTAAACTTCATTCAGGTAGAAAATGGTAACATGCAGATATAATTATAGTTTCATTATTTCTGAGTTATGGCACATGTATTGAGGGATTTTTTTTAACACATTCAACGCTTAAGAATGCAGCCCACTCTGCTCTGTTTAACACCTAACCGTACGTCACTGCTCTGCAGAGGGCTGTGACTGTATCTGATGAGGACGTTTCTTACTCATGCAAACTTATGGTTAGCAGGCATACATGGATTTACAGTTAGGTAAAGGTAGGTAATTGCCTGGGGGCTCCTGCATCAAGAAGCCTTGAGGCACAAGCAAAGGGACCTCGTGCATCAAGGGGACTTGAGGCAAAGGCAGAGGTGTGCATCACATGTTAGGTACTCATCCAAAAAATATTTACAGAATTAATTTTTTGAGAATTTAGAATATATATGAAGACATTAAAGCATCAAAATTGTTTGACAGGCAAAGGTAAATCCCTGGACTGGACACCCTAGTGAGTCCACACCCTTCAGCCCCATCATGTCTTTATAGCAAGCAAATCATACCAAGACATAAATATCTAAAGAATAAAATGATGGATAATGTGTGGTAAAATGGTAGGAATTAAATGTTAAAATCATGATTTGTGACACAGATACCTACAGCAATGTGCATGTAATATTTCCCTTCTCTCTTTAATGACCACAAACTAATCTGAACCAGACTAGTACAATATGTTTACTTCTCTTCCACTGTGGAATCAATATCCTAAATAGTAACACAGTGTAATTTGGGCACCATAGAGAAGCTGGTTTGTCATGAGCGGCTGAATTTGATGAAGTTGCTGTTTATACCAGTACTGTTTTCTGTAACTGAGGTGGGGCTTCACTTGTGTGATAATGGAATATAATGGTCATGTGTTCTGTTCAAACCAGTGTGTGTCACTCAGATTTTCAATGTTTAAAAAAATGCTTTACTTATTCATCTCTGTCATTTTTTTTCTCCATCAGAAGCCTTCCAAAATGTCAGACAACCCAGTCAAAGGTGAGGTGGAGTGTTTTGACAAAAAAAAGCTGAAGAAAACTTTAACAGCAGAAAAGACCATACTTCCAACCCAAGAGGGTAAGTGTTTCAGAGAGAAGAAAAGTTATCTCGCAATAATTAGTTATTTTCAAATCTCAACCATGATCTGCTCTGTTTAAAACCTCTCTTTTGCTGTCATTATGAAATGCAGTTGCAAACACTGCATTAGTGATTACCTGCAGGTACACACCCAACTACCTGAGAGCCTGTCCTTGTTCTGCTTTCAGCCAAGCTGCCAAGAGAAAACACTGACTTATTACAACATCCTTGTCTTGTAAGGAGGTGCAGTGTATGAAGAGATAATGTCAGGAGAATGTAAACCTCTTGTTCTCAACAGAATAACCAAACGTAGTCAGCTGATAGAAGATGATACAGGATGCTGAACAGTACACTTTACTTGCAAACTTTGATAAAAAAAATATATATATTCCATGATGTTAACTCCAGTCTTTGCTCGTACTTGTTTTTCAAGGCTCACAAAGACTGCTGATAGCAGTCTTTGTGAGACACCACTTGGCATCAGTGCTGAAGTAGGTGGCACTTCTGACTCATGTTGGGGTTTTATTAGCCTTATACACTACTTTGATTTTTCTCTGTAGAGCTGGTTACGCCTACAGCTTCTTTAGGTTAGGTTAAGACCAGTGGTTTAGATACTGCTGTATAGTTAATATCCAAAGGTCACACAGGTGTGTATTACTATCTTAATGTTGGCACTGCTGGCACAGATCCCTTTTTTAACTCTAGAGGTTAACATTTTAGATATTTCTGCTGTTACTCCTGGAAAACTGTAATAAGAAAAAGATTTGGTTTCTTAATAGCACCTTCACACAACTCAACAAGATGAATTGACATGTGGCATGACATCCAAGTTCAGGTTTAAAATACATTAATATTGGATGGATGTGATTTAACAAAGTATTTTATCAGTCTTTTATCTTTTTCTGAGAATTTAGGCCTGATTGTTGGTCTACTGGCTCACTTGGCTTATCACCTTACCTGTCTCTCTTGTGTTCCTGCAGTAATTGACCAGGAGAAGAAAGGGCAATGTCAAGCATCATCATAATCCCTCCCATTCATTCCTGCTCCATTACCTGCTCCTCCTCCAGAATGATCGTCTCCACTTCCTCCTCTGTTTTCTGTGCTGCCATGTTTGATTTGAAAAGGTGTTCAGGTGGGCGCTTTTGGGGTCAGATCTGTCCTCAACTACAATGATTTACTAATGCAGTGGTTGATTTTTGTAATGTTATTTCCATGCTGTTTTGAAGTTGAAATCACATGATTTGGCCGTGTAACGATTCAGAAAGAAGAAACACTAGCTGTATAGATGGAAATGAAAATAATTAAAATTGTTAGCCTTAACTAAAGTGCATCTGTAAATTTTGCCATTCAGAACACGTTCTGGAAAATAATCAGGAAATGTAATTTTGTTTTAATAAAATGTATGAAAAATGTTTGTCCTGGTTGCATTTATAAGGGTGTTTGTCAAATCATCATAGAAAGACATTTTGGTTCTTCAAAGTTCTAAGAAAGATCTTATAAGGAAGATTTTTGAATAAGTCATATTTAGTTAATGTCCACCAGTGGTGGACAGTAGTATCATTTTACCAAGTTTCACTCCTCAGACTTCAGACAAGCTGCAACATATTTGTTTACTGTCCCTGAAATTAAAGTACAGAAATTTTAGACATAGCAGAAGAGTGTGTTCATGCATTATTTTCCTTTGAATGGTTGAAATATGAAACTACAACAAAATGGAAAAGAGTAGAATAAGACTGTGTCACTTAGCCAGTAAGGGATGCTTTGCATGAAAATAATATGTAGATTGTAAATGTTCAAGTGTATCTCAAAAATTAAAATATCATGAAAAAGTTATATTCTACAATCATCTCTTTCAATGTGAAAGATTTCAAGACTTTTTTAGCTTTATGATTACAGCTTATGGCTCACATAAATCCATTATCTCACAATCTTAGAATATTACAAAACACTGGTCTAAAAAATATTTATAATACAGAAATGTTGACCTTTTGGAAAATTATGCCCATTTATGCACTCAGTAGCTTCTTTACTAGGAGCTCCTGCATCTATGCAACATGGCATGGAGCAAACCAGTCTGTGGCACTGCTGGGTGTTATGAGGCTCAGGTTGCTCTGAGCATGAAGCCCTCTAAAGTCTCCTGGTAGATGGCTGACAGTGTTGACTCTGGGCTTGATAAAACAAAGTGGACCAACAGCAGCAGATGACATGGCACCTCAAACCATCACTGACTGTGGAAACTGAAAACAGTGGACTTCAAGCACCTTGGATTCTGTGCCTCTCAGATCTTCCTCTGACTCCAGGACCTTGATTTCCAAATAAAATGCAAGATTTAAGTTTCATCTGAAAACAGGACTTTGGACCACTGAGCAACAGTCCAGTTTTTTTTCTTCTTAGCCTTAGGTGATGTTGTCTGTGGTTCAGGATTATCTCGACACTAAGAACACGACACTTGTAGCCCATTTCCTGAGCCTGTGTGGTCACACTTGATCCACTGACTGCAGCCTCAGTCCACTCCTTGTAAAGCTCCCCTGAGTCCTTGAATCTGCTTTGTTTGACAATCCTCTGAAGGCTGAGTTCACCCCTGTTGCTTGTGCATCTTTTCTTACCACACTTTTCTCTTCCAGTCAACTTTCCATGAATATGCTTTTAAACAGCCTCTGAGAGCACCCTGCCCTTTCACCAATAAACTTCTGTGGCTTACCCTCCTTGTCAAGGATGATAATGAATGTCTTCTGGACATTTGTCAAGTCAACAGTCTTCCTCGTGATTACAGTTGTGTGTACTGAACTAAAGTGAGTACATGAAGGCTCAGGAAACCTTTACAAATTTGACCTCACAATATTCTAATATTTTGAGATGGTGTATTTTTGATTTTGTGAGCTGGAAGCCTTAACCATCAAGAGTGAAACAAAAAAGGCTTGGAATATTTAATTTTGTATAACATTCTTAAAGGCTGAACTTTTTGAAGTAAATCAGTACATTTCTGAGATGCACCTGTATATGGACACAGGGTTCAAGATATTTATGCTGTCAGTAATCAGTTAACACAAGGAGGAAATTGTGTTCATGTAGCTTTCAAGTATGAAAAAGCTAAGGTCACACTATTGTATTAAACAGTTTCAGCTTCTCTTAGGATTGATACAGTTGTCATATTAAGCCTAATTAGATGTTCAAGTTTCATTTTATAACAACAATGCAAATTGTAACTGCAGTGGTCTTGGCTTGGATCAATTGAATATTTAGAGAGCTGACTAACACTGGTGGATCAACACTGTCAGATAACTCCAGCACTGTAGAACACTTCACACAGAAAGGAGTTAAAATTACACTTTGAGAGTTAAAATCTATTCTGAAATGTTTAACCCAGAAGTATTAACACTCCAGGTTTTGCTGTTTCGGTATGTGATTTGCATTCTCTCTCTCGATGTGCTACTGTGTAGTCAACAGAAGTGGAAAAAAAGTAAGAGTATTGTACTCTGGTAAGTGGAAGGAAAAAGTACTGGTTTTAAAATGTTTTCAAACTAGTACAAGTGCCCCCGAAAAACTACTCAATCACAGCAGTTTGAGTTACTTTCCACCCCTGAGTGAATCTTGAATCTTGTACTTCACATCACAAGTGTCAGATATAATTTATATGTTGAGAAGAGTGTGATTCCATCACATTTTGCGATGCATCACATTTCCAGCTTGATGCTTTTTATGATCTTGTGTCTTTTTAGTACAATCCCACAAGAGAGAAGCATCACATGCATCAGTGGTTGGGAATGTTTTCTTCCTCAAGACTACACATGTGTGTAGGGTGTGTAGGATGCAGGGTGGGATTTTCCATTACACACTTGTTGAAACATGCTCATACAGCCACATGTATGAACTTGAGGGCAGAGAGCTACTTATTGACTTTAAATGAAGCGTGGATACTTAAATTATTAAAGACTAAGCAGAGTTGCAATTTAAGTGAAACTGCATTAATAAACAGTATGTACATTGTTTTCTTTATAGCTATCTTGCAGACTGAGAGTAGACCTGATTGCAAGAGGTGAAAGTACATTTGAGGACACAGGTGATGGTTAGATGGAGCCACAGGCATGTGACCTGTTTCTGAGCCTTTAAAATGTCACAAAGTAACACATAGGAAAATGAAACACAACTGTGATGAGTGATTAATGCTACGGGACTTTACTGCGACAAAGTTATGCCCTATTAACTGCTCTACCCGTTATGTTACAGCATGCTGAGTATAATCTATGTGTCAAGCTTGCATCAATACTGTGACCCCTGCTCATGATCATTGTTTCTCACAAACAAGTTATACCAGTTCTTTTAGCATCAACACTTCCTGAAGTTCATCACGGCCAACAAAAGGAGAGATAAGAAAACATGAAGCACTGCATAAAAACAATGACGGTATGGTTAGACTAAACAACAAAACAACCATGTTAAACCCCAGTTTTCCTTTTCCAAATGCAAACTGTTATTTTAAAAAATTCCACCCACATTGAATAAAATGAAAAATTGAATAAAGTTCTCCTTTAGCAAAACCCAATGCACACTCATAAGGGAAGAAGAAGGAGAAAGCTTTCTGGGCCTTGCACATTGGCTGCCCATGGAGCTTAGCAATGACATGATGCGTGGCACAGTGCACCTCTCTTATTTGTAATCTAAAAACTCACTTATATAAGTAAATATTAAATTTATCAGTTGTTACCAAGGAGGGTGTGTCCAGTAAACTCAGCCATTAGGCCAGTAATATCACACTGTGCTCAGCCTTGCCAGGACCTACACAACAGTTGGAATTGCAGAAAAAGAGTCAAATAAAAAGGAGCTTAGTGCATTTGACCCCAGCTCTATCTTTGAAGGTTCAAAAAATGATTAGAGCCAGCCGAGGAGGTCATTCTGGACCAGAGATCCAACATGCAATGATATTGTCATATCGCTCTGAGAAGGGCTCATTCACTAGGCTTTCAGGGCCCAGTCTTGTTTTTGGGCGGTCCTGGTAGTCAGTTAGACTGGAAACACAAAAGTCCTTTCACTAAACTTCTTCAACTAAGCTGACACTGCTCATTTACCTTTGGTTAAGTAAACTCAAAGGGGCTTTGAAGCTGCTTGCCTACCTTTTAAGACTGCTTTTGTTTTGTTAGACAGCATAGTTGTATTGTTTTAATCCATACCATTATTCTGCACCTTTTCCTCATTTTTAAAGCATTCTTACTATAATGCTTTTGTATGCATACACGGAGTGAAAAAATATTCATGTGTAAGCAAGCATGGTGTTGTTATTTCTGGGTGCTTATCCAGTTGCAAACTCCTGGAGTCTTTGCAACCCTGAAATGTCAGATAGATGTACAATTATAATACTTAAATCAATCTTTATAATATTCTAACAAAGGCAGAACACTGTGCCACGCTGTTTGTTTTTCTCTGGCTGATGTGACTGAAAATGCCCACAAAGGCATGAAAATAGTTCACAGCAAGCGAGCATCTTATATTTTTAATTCTGTTTGCCAGTGTTGCAATATGTTTACTCTCTTTCCACTATAATGGGTTGAGTTTTGTCGCATTTCAGCCTCGTTCAGAGCATTTTATTTCACTCCGTGCTCCCACAGGCTAAAATCCAAATGTTGGTCGTTTTCTTGGTATCTCCACCAAAATATCGTAAACTCGAGATATGCTTGTTTTCCCATATGAATTTTGTTATTTTGAGGCTCCCCATAAAAGCAAAATGCACAAATTCACAACCTTTTTTCTGGAAGAATATTGCCCCTGTCGGTTCTTTCTTTTACTAAATAAACAATGGAATAATCTCTGTCATCTTTCTAAATGGATGAAAGATTAGTTCGATTTCTCTAACAATATTACTGTAGGTGGCATAGTTTTGCCAGCAGCGACACCCAACGGCCGCAACATAGATTACAAAAGATGTTTTTGCAGTACCACATCTTCCATGTAGGAGGCGCCAAATAACAGAGAAAAATCAGTCAACAGGGAAAACCCGTAGGGGGAGGGGCGAGCGCTGCTGCAAGTCTGTTCATCGGGCTAACTAAAGTCTATCAACAAGCTAGTTAGCAGCGATGAACGCTATCGGCTGCTGCTCCAGCAACAAGAGTATGGACTAGCTAAATGAGACTTATTGCGGTGCTTCGACAATCACTGTCAAGCTAAGGACCAGTCATTTCAGGTGGTTGTAATTAGCAGCTCCATTCATGCAGTCGCTGATGCCCGGAGGAGTTTGAGCTCTCTCTTTCGGTGGCGGGCAACCTCAGTCATCATCTCGCTGGGACAACTGGGACAACACGGCTCACTTACCGGTACGACTGTTTTGCTGTTAGCATGCTAGCTGGGCTAATGTTAACTACAGTAGTATATATATATACTACTGTATACAGTAATAAAGCCGCTTCAGGTTTACGGCTTGGTGTTAAATACGAGTGTACTCAGCATTCTCTTATCGCTAGCTTCCTGAAACAGTAGCATTAACTGCAGTGGAGGAGTTAGCAGCGTTACTATTGGAGAAAAAGTGGTCAGCTTTATGTCAATAGAAGTGGTTGTTAGCTGAAATGGATGTTGTAACGCATCAGTAGCGCGTTGCTTCTTAAGCTGCAGCTCGTGACCGTTAACAAAAACATTGCACGTGCTTGAGGTAGACTCATTTCACAGTAAACATGTCCCTGGTGCAGGCATAATACCTGAAGTTGATAGAGCTCATTCATTTATGGAGTGAGGATGCACGACATTAGATTCATGCCGACGTCCAATATGAAATTTCCAAACTCATTTAGCCGAAGTCTCTCCTGCTGTAAAACCGCTCTTCTACCCTTACTGTGACAGCCTATTTATTTAAGAAATTAACATGGGTTACATGTACGTTATGTGTAAGATGTATATTTTAACAGTAAACCCAAGCTTCATCTGCTTTCTTGAGACCTAAAAACGGCACTGTAACAACATACCGGCAGACAGGTAGCTCTACAGCATGTAAAATATGGATACACGATATTGGATATTTGAAAATAAAGGTTAGCAAATACCAATATCTTTACCGATATTTAAGTGTAGTGTGAGCCTAAAACTTAAGTCATTTAAAAGGAAAGATTTGAGCTGATGTAGGTCTTTTGACCCAGGCCAAAAAAACTGCTAATTTTTTTGTTCATAAGGCAGATCTTTACAGCCAAAATATCAGTTGTAAATACAGGCTGAAATTTTCATATCTACTGATACTGATAATTCACTTACTAAGCTAATATCCGTCAATACCTATATCATACCCATAATATCATGCATGCCTAATATATAACACAAAATATGCCACTTATACTTTCTTTCTTACTTATAGCTTATACTTTCAAATTGAAATAAATTCTCCTAACTAAATGTTTCCACCCTGAGATCCAACTTTCACCCTCTGGGGTCAAGGGTTTAATTTTTTTTTTTTTTTTTTTTACTACTTTTGATTTTACCTTTATAACATGCCTTAAAAACTGTTTACCTTGCCTTTTTTGCAATCATTTTTTAGCACAACCTTATGGGATTTTACAGATTTTTTTTTTATTTTGACATTCTGTATTTAACACATTGGAACATGTTTAATGAATCACTTTTATGTCTTAGAATTCAAATCTAAATTGTAAACTTCAAAAACGTTTGTTTTTGTCTGCTAATGTGTACAAATTTAGCAAACAAAGTTTTGTGCAACACTGCATGGCTTGAATTATTTATCATTAGTCTAGTTTTACTGTGCCTATCAACACAATTTTAAAACTGGTGAAGTTGAAACAGAGACTGTGAGGCTGCGCCTTGCTGCTACGCCATCTTGAATCTGATTAAAACATGATTTGGACTTTCCGGTGTGTCTGTAGGCGACAGAGAATTTAAGTTTAAGGAATAAGGGTAAACAAGAAAACACCAGCATAGGCAGGACTGTTGTTCACTTTAACCCGACAAGCTTAATGCTTCACCTTAAAATATTATGCAATGTCAGCTGTAGATATCAGAAGTGATCATGTCTGCTTGTGCTAGTAGTTATGTTTTTGAGGTATTATCTATGATATGTCTAAAAACATTTCGCATTCCTGGTATTCAACATAACAACAGTCTGTATGCCACCCTTGAAAACTTTGGCGTAGCGTGCAGATGGCCTAGCGGTCTACGGCGCTACCTTAGACCGCTTTTCAACTCTATCCACCTCCTCAATTGAATAAAGGCACGAAACACCCAAAAATAAATCTACAAAAAAAAAAAAAAAAACTTTGGCTTGTAAAAATGCTGATGCTTTCTTCCTTTCAACAGAGTAGGAGCATGGTGGTCCCGGACAGTGCCAGCGTGGTCCCCCAGCCTGACTGCAGCAGTCCCACCAGCCTCCTAGAGAGCTCCAGTCCCCAGTGTGAGGATGAAGAAGAGGGTGGTCAAGACCTGGAAGGGATGGAATTGGAGGAGGTCCGAAAGCTTCAGGAGCTAGTTCGCAGGTTGGAGGTCCAGAATGAGACTCTACGCAATAGGGGGAATAAGACCATCCACAGAGGTGGTGCCAGTGGCAACAGCAACCTCACAGCTGCCGTTAATATCAATGAGACACAGACCTGCGGAGAGGTGACCAACTCCCACCTCAGACTGGAGCACAGTGGCAGTACAGACTTTGAGCTGTCTCCTCCACAGGACAGCAGCAGCGGAGAAGACATGTCCCCTCTGCCTCTGGCTAACAGGCTGGAAGAAGAGGAGGAGGAGGAAGAAGAGGATGAACAGGGTCCTTGTGGAGGTTTTCTCACCTTGACCTGCAGCAACGGAGGAGGACAGTCCCATGGGCAGAGCCAGACGCCAGAGAGCCCCTCTCAGGGAAGTTATGAGTCAGAGACACTTGCAGAGAGCGACTCAGGGGTCGACCAAACTGCACTGGACGAGGTGGATGTCCTAGATTTGGAGGATGAGTGTGCAGAAGCAGAGGACGAGGACAGTTGGTACGTTTCATTATCAGTGCTTGTCCCTGCACTCTCTCTGTTTCCAACATACATTTCTGTCATTAATAGCCAAACCTTTTTTTTTTTTTTTTTTTTTTTTTGCCTCAACACTCCTGCTGGTATAAGAGAGATCCCCAGTCCTCTGCATCACAGAAAAAGTGCATATGAATGAGCTTCAGGGGAAGTTTGTCCTTCCACAAATTCAACATTTAAAGATGGCATTTTACATGTCCTTGCATATAGAAAGAGGAGACCCTTTAGCTACATGAGTCACATTTGTTTTTTTTTTAAGTTTAACCTCTGATTTGAAAGTGTGTTACTCCCCCACAGGGCAGTGACTATGTGCTCTTCTGTAGCTTTAGATTACTTTGATGTAAAGTTGTACTTTTTTCTTGGGCAAGATACAAACTGTATCACTTTTTAAGTAAAATCCTTGTTTGGCTGTGGCAAACAGTTTAATGTTAACTCTTACTATCAAGGATTATATCAGTTTAACATGAAGCAAAAGAAGGTGGCGTGACACGGAGGCGGGAAAAGAAAGGGCAAAGCTGCCAAAGTGAATAATTTCAGAAGCAGTATGACATGCAAGAGGCTGTTGGTTGTCTCCTGATCATGACTCTGAGCTCGCTTCCTTTGGTAAATATCAGGCATGAATGACCTGCTTCTTGTTTGTCAAGTTATGATGAGCACCAAGATCATATGCTCCAACTAGACTGAACATGAATTAAAAAGGCTACAGGCACAAGAAAAATAGGATCAACAAAGTTGTTTTTGCATTCGTCCTCTTGAAGCCAGGTTAGATTAAAACTTATTTCTGAAACAATCTGTTCTTTGATCAGTTCCCAATACAGCCTTCAGAGTGAAAATTTCAAAAATGAACAGAAATGCAAGGCTAATAACTGATAACGTGTGGAGTTTTTACATCAGATCAGTCTAGACATGTTTGTTTACGTTGTCGCCTGAAACAGGTACCATATTGTGTTCCTCATGGCTGCTTTAGAGGCTCAGTCAAGGAGCTTAACAAGCAGACCATTCATGACTTATTTTCAGTTTGCCATTATTAGCCATACCATATGTGCTTTGTAAGGTTATCATAGCCAAAACATCCAGTAATCCTAACGGCGACATAATCTGATCTGCTTTGGGCTGGATGCTGCCGCATGGCTAAACTGCTTTGGGTGGGATTGCACAGCATGTGATTGGAGGCCCCCCTGTGTGCGAGCTGCATGCAGTGAACACAAGTAAAAAGAGCCACTGTGGGATTTTATGTTGTAGAGTTACAGTACACGTAAATGTTATTTAATTAAGCAAGGGAGGTAGTGTCCAAACTTTTTAATCAAACTCAGTTTGCACTGTGAAGGCCCACTTTGTTCTTACATTGAGCCTGCTTCCCCATGGATCTTTATTTACCCATTGAAACATGGCTTAATGCACTTCTAAGCTTAGCAAAAAGCCAATTAGATCCCAAACACAGAGCTGGACTTCAAACCTCCTAATTTGGGCTTTGCATTCTGCCACAGTAAGAGTAAGAAAAGGAGAAAAACTAGATTGTTCATCCGGTTTTATTTCTTCTGTTATATTTTAGTCATCCAGTTCCCCCCAGCATGCTCCTCATGACTTAGAGTGAACCCAGACATGACACTGTTTGGTTTAAAACTGAAAGTAGAACACTCTATACCAAAATATGTTTGATTTGAAAGAAGTACTACAATATATGAATACAGATACTGTTGATGTGGGAAATAAAGTAATATTTAGAATTGTAAGAGCTAGAAACAGCCGGTTAGAGAAGGGGTAGTATGCTTTTTCGAATATTTTAAATGCACAAATACTCACATCCCACCAGGAAAGTTGCACCATTTTTTCATGTTCAGTGTAAATATTGTTGAGAGACAACTTTTTAGAAACACCAAGCTGCTTTGCCACGCAGATTAATAGTTGTTTTGATGAGTTTATTGGTTTGGTTTGGTATTAATGGAAGCACAATTACAGTTCTGTGACTTGCGTGAATGGCAACAACCCAGTGAAACCCTGTGACCGAAACTCACGTGTGAATGGGTCTGCCACAAGCAGAACCCGCGTCACTGTTCCACATCAAACACAGGGTCTGTGTATGAAAGGAGCAACTCCACACACACACACATTGAAAAAGCTTTGCTCCGTGGTCGGATGTGTGACCTGAATTTTGCTCCCTGTATTGTAGCCCATTCCAGTGGGAAATGGGTCCCTTTGTGTTTGCCCAATGGGAGGATGATTTGTAGTTGATTGGTCCAGAACCGGTCGGTCTGGGCCTTTTGTACATCGCACTGAAAGGATCAGCCCATGTGATCACCTCAAGCTTATAGGGAGCTTATGGAGTTGGCTTTGGAAACACAAAGTCAAGTTTAGATTTTAGGTGTTGACATTGTGGCTGCATGAAAATGAACCACAGCTGGATCCTTATAGATTTGATTGTAGTTTTTTCTGGTTATATGTGTTAATGTACAGGCATTACAAATTATGATACTAAATGTTAATCATTGCATTTGAAAAACAGTCTTTCACAAATATAATGCATTTCTTTATATGTTCTTAAATAAGAGATAACAAGGCAGTTGTACAAGAGGGTTTTTCTTAGCTGTCATGTCAGGGAAGCAGACGGGGGCTGTGATGCGGATGTTAAGAGGTGCGTCAGTATTGACTCACTCACTGTTTGATCTGATATCATCATTTAAGTGTTTAAACAGCTTGTTTGATGCTTTTCTGCCTCAGCTGGCCATGTAAGTGCTCATGCATTAATGCTGCCCATGCTCATTCATGCCTATGATGTACAGCATGAAAAACATTCAGACTGTGCATGGCATGCTCAGAACTACTGGACACATACCATTCAGGCCAGTAGTCTGCTAATCTCCAGCCTGTATTTATTCCAGTCTTTTGCTCTGCAGCTACTGACACTTTTGACCAGAGTGTTTAACAAAAAGTAGATTAGGCTTACTCTTTGAGCCCTGAGCTGCCGTCACCCCACCACAGTTTCCCTGAAACATGCATTACTCTCCCAATCCTTTTTACTGCTTGTGTTGGCTCTTATTTCGCACAGTAATTATTATTTTTCTTCCCCCTCTTACAGGTTGTACGTGTCTCCGAAAAAACAGGTAGCAGATCAAGGCCCAGAATCGCCATTGAAGTGGTGTCGGCAGGCTCTCGACCACCGCAGCCCAGAGACGGAGATGGCTTGTCGGACCTTGATCAGCCGTTTGGACCAATGTATGCAACAAATCTACAAAAACTTTCACTGATACACTGACATACCACAGACACAATATGTCAAGAGTATTTTACTTTTCCATTTTGCTAAAAATGTTTCATATCATCCCAAATGCTTTATAAACGGCAGCTTTTCATACGAAGAGAAAACTTTTCTGTTTACTTCTGACTTTTTATGTGATGATCCTTGAGCTGCCACTGGGACGGTCTTACCTCTTGTTGTGAATGTGCCACTGTGCTCTTTTTTTTACTGCTCACATCTGCTGTGTATGTGCACAGATACAGGGTGATGTGTACATGTTGTGTACATCTCTGTGTGGACAGAAGTTAGTGTTTGATCCAACAGACCCCATATATAATTCATGCCGCCCACCTCTTACTCTCTGCACACTGCAGAATCTGAACAACAAAGCTATTCGCACTAGGACTGAAAGGCTACATGGAGTCACAGCTTGGGTTGGATTACCTTCCCCTTGGGGTTAGTGCTCCTTTTTAAACAGCTGCAGCGGGTCATGAAACTGCTTTGTGAATTAGAGCATATTTTTGGCAATCTGTCGAAACTGGTTGGGTTAGATACAAAAGTTGGATTACAGTGGGGGACTGTTGGAGGGGGGTGGGGGTCTCAACAAACTGGACATGACCTTAAAAGGGCAACGCCGAAATGGCTGACATGGTGGGAGATTCTGATGCAATGATGAAGATTTTGCCTTCATTTCAGTTCAATTTGTACCCTGACATATTTGTATTATCAGCAAGAGAGAACAGAAATGACACCATCATGCATTGGTTGTAACTGTCATCGCCACCTCTGCTTGCACATGGAGATTTTTCCTCAGTATGTCCTGCTTCATTTGCACATCAGCTCACGCTGACCTCACATGGAAAACTGACTCTTTTTTGCATATTTGCCACACTTAAATCTTTTTAAATCCTTCATCCTCAGTGGGTGGGTAGGGCCCCAAAAGCGGGTCGCGAATCAGTGGGTTGTAGATGCATGCCTGGGAAAAAAAAGTACTGTATGGGACAGAAAGTCTACAATGTGCTTTTATTTTGAAGGAAATACCGCCATCTCTTTGTTCTGCCACATCTTTTGTTCCATCTCAAATCCAAACTGCCTAATTTTTAATTAAAAAATGTGGAGCGCAGTCTGTTGTTAGGGAGTTGGTGGTGGGTCCTGAAGCTAAACCAGTTGAGAACCACTGTTTTAGACCATCTAACAAATCTCAACATTAGACCAAGATAAACTGAGTAAAAAAATGCTGTTTTCAAATGATGATCTCATTTATTAAGGGAAAAAGTATCCACGCCTATTTGTCCCTTTGAGAAAAAGTCATTGCCTCCCCTTGTTAAATCAATTCAGTTCAATTTCTGAAGCAAGAAATCACTTTAATAGAACCTGCCAGACAAAGTGAAGTAGGCTAAAAGATATCAAAAGCACCACATCATACCCTAATCTAAAGAAATTCAAGAACAGATTAGAAACAAAGTCATTCACATCCATAAATCTTTAAAGGGTTACAAAGCCATTCCTAAGGTATTGGGACTCCAATGAACCACGTTGAGAGCCATTATCCACAAATGGAGAAAACTTGGAACAGCGGTAAACCCTCCCAGGTGTGGCCAGTCTACCGAAATCACACCAAGAGTGCATGGACAGTTCATCCAGGAGGTGACAGAAGAACTCAGAACAACATCTAAAGACCTGCAGGCCTCACTGGCCTCAGTTATGGTCAATGTTCATGATTCAGCAATAAGAAAGAGACTGGGCAAAGATGACATCCATGGGAGAGTTCCAAGGCCAAAACAGCTGACTAAAAAGAACACAGAGGCTCATCTCACATTTGCCCAAATTGTCTTGATGATCCCCAAGACTTTTGGGAAAATTTTTTGTGTACTGATGAGACAAAAGTTGAACTTTTTGGAAGGTGTGCGTCCCTTTTCACCAGGTGTAAAACTGATGCAGCATTTCATAAAAAGAACATGGTGGTGGCAGTGTGATGGTCTGCTTTGCTGCTT